>NC_142356.1:39331358-39482858 GCF_059441175.1 Urocampus carinirostris | reverse complement strand
GATACGAGCAGTTAAATGGCTTGGCGGTTGTTAAAACAGGAAAAAAAACAACGCTACCTGGAATTACTTTGATTTCTCATTCACCACGCTTTTATGCTGTTGATACTGCTTCACTGTAATGAACTAAAGTAACCACATTATCAAAGTTTCTGAAAGCAAAATATTTGGAACAAAAATACCCCAAATTAGCTTATCAATGAACCGATACGTTCGACACACTTTGAACTAACTTTCTGGAATGTTTTTTTTTAAAAAATGAACAACTAATTGGGTTGTTTCAAACCAAAAAAGCTTTTTTTTCTGGAGTTGTTTTTCACATATTGACAAAATCTTTAGCTTATTATGTATGAGCAGACAATACAATTTTCTGGGCATTAAAACAACACATATAAATTAATGGGTTTGCTTTAAGCTTAATGACGTTTCTGGTGGGTTAGTTTCCAAAACAGTCCAGTCCAACTTTATTAGTATTTTTACACAAATGACCCTATAGTGATTTGAAAAAAAAACTGACAAAATAGTCGTATGTAATAACATATATAATAATATAACATTATTATATTATATATATATACCACAGCCATATCCCCCTAGTCACTAGGGCCTAGTGGGAGGTGGCTAGAGTCATTTCTGACTCTTTTTGGGAGATTGATTCAGAGGAGGGGATTCCCAGCCCCCTCGCTCAACCCAACTGAGGTGTTGGGAGTCATTAGGTGACCAAACCCCCCAATTCCAACCCCTAATGCTTAACGCCAAGCAGGGAGGCAACGGGTACCAATGTTTAAGTCTTAGGTATGACTCGGGCGAGGCTTGAACTCCCAGTCTCGGGGCGGGCGCCATACCCCCAAGGCCACCGAGCTGGTACATGATACAACCATGATAACATAATAAAATATAATGAAATAAAAAGAACAACTTACGTTTTCAAACAAAATAAGTCAAATTAAGTAGTGGATGGAGTTAGTTTACGGTGGCCATGAGTAGACAATGCTATTTTCTGGGCTTTAAAATAAAACTAATGGAGCTGCTTTATCAAAAGATGTCCTTTATTTTTGGGTCGTCTTCACAACCCTGGGCCCAATTTTAATAATTGTTTCAAACAAATGACCACAGACTTAGCATTTATAAAAAAATAAAGTCAGAAATAGTTTTGTTTTTTTTTAAACCTAGATTTTTTATGTATATAATAATACAACAAAGTAATTCAATTAGTCACTACAAAATAAAAAAAGATATATATATATATAAAATATAACAGTTTAAATTAAGTCAAAATAATGGATTGAGGTTGATTAACTACTGTACAAAAATAATTATTTCTTATTATTTATTTTTAAATTAAAATTGTATTTTTTCATGAAAAGAATGTTTATGACAGTCTAAACTAAATGACTGGCGTATTATACATAAACCCGAAATAAACGTCAGTTTAAAAAAAATGATGGCATTCCAACATCATAATGTAGTTTGATTACTTCAAAATATTTGTTGACTGGGTACAAAACAACACCGAAGGTTGGATCAGATTAGGGTACCGCATTGTTTACCTCTTAACCCATTTCTGGTTATTTCGGAACCAATTTGTTCCACATTACTCATAAAAACCTCACCAGTACCTGCAACTGAATTTTGAGAGCGTTCCTACTAACCATCATCGCTGACAGCCTGATGTTTGACAGCAGTGGGCACAGCCCTGGCAGTAGGTTTCCTGAGTGGGTGACGCCAGCTTTTAGTTGTCCTCTTTAGAACTGGGTACTGGCATGGAAAAAAAGACGGATGTGCATGTTTATGAGGGTAGTCCTTATTTTTTAATTCCTTTTTTTTATGTCTGTGAAGGCCTGAATCTGGTGTGAACCCATGGGAGAAATGCTTCCTGTTAAGTTTCACATTGAACAGACAGGCCAGGTTCACACTACATGGAAATCACATTTTTTTGACACGGACACAAAATGTACAAGATCTTTTAAAGTCTGTCTGAACTTCAAATATCCTGATTTTTCAGACCAGATTCAGATTTCATATGTGGTCCAGAATGTGACTGCTGTGTGAACGGTTGAGACGCCTTTTATGCAACCTGCATGACATCAATAGGCGACGGACGTCACTATTTTGTGTTCAACGAGGAGGAGGAAGTGGCTCAATAAACAAACACGGCGGAAAAAAACGGCGAGTGTCATAAATTCACACAATCATGTAAGATGAACACTTATTTAATAACTAATCGCATACAACTGAAATCACAACGTGTCACTCGACATCACTGCAGTAAACAAGCACTCGAGTTCATTCTTAAAGTGACAGTATCCTCTCGGCGTTATAAACAATATTTATATTGGAATCACAACACACGGAGTGCATTCTATGGGGGAAAAGCGATGTTTTGGATTTAACTAGTATTAGGGGGACAATGCTCCGCAATTAACATCCACGCAAACATGAGCCCACTGTGAGAGACGTAACGTGTCCTCTTCTGCACATGCTGGACATATGTGGCATTCACACAGGAGATCAAGTCGCATACAAGTCGCTTTTTGTCGAAAATGTGAACGATATCACAAAAACATTGGATTTCACAAAAAATTGGAACTGAGCATTAAGCTCTGCAGTGAGAACCAAGTCGTATTTTAAAAGGTTCCCCTAAGCCATTGTGATACAGTAGTCGAATAATAAAATCTTGATATATAAGAATTTCCGAAATGAATATTTTAATAAGCAAAGGCCTAATTAATGTGGGAAATCATGAGAAATTATCTTGTGAAGTTTTAGGTGGAGCCATTATATTTAAGAGATGCCCCAAGGCCAATTTAGCCTTGGCGACTGTGAATGCAACAAGGAAAGCGAGGGTGGTCAGGCTCACCAACATCACCAGCAAGCCGATGATGGGAAAGTAGCTGACCTTCATGGGCTTCCCTCAGGAGCTGAGTCGATTATTCCACTTCATAATCAAGAAAATAAGACGGTCAGGCAGGGAACGAGCCTAGTAGTGGAAGAAGGAAAAGGCTCTACATAGGCCGATAAGGCAGACCTCAGTCGCTTTCCTCGTTGCATTTGCACTAGCCATACTTTACACTACAATACTCGGCTTAGCCCAAGTAACATCTAAAGCTGAGTTGGAACATAAGAAGCTATTAACAAATTATGATACTAAAACAGCTTACTACACAAAACACATTTTTTCAACGTTTTAAGCCCATTGTGTCTTTTAAACACAAATTTCAAATGTATTTAAAAAAAAAAAAAAAAAAATTAAAATCACAGCTTTGGTTGCCTTGAGGAACCTTTTAAATATGTCCAATACATTTGAAACTTCCTGTTATGGTCTCACACAATATTCAGCCATCCCTTGTCGAAATATTTACTTTTGAAAATCTCTCTGTATATAAGGAAGACCCCATTGTTTATAAAAGATAATTGACAAAATACTCACAGGGCAAACCTCCCCAGGTTCCAAGCCTGATTTGTAACACCCATAGTAGCTTGGCCTGTTTTCCTCACCGGATGAGTCACTGCTGCCCTCTCGGCTGTCGCTACTTTGCTCCCCATCCTCGTCCGACTCGTCTTCTTCTGTATCAGACATCCCATCTAGCACACCCACCGCCTTTACCGGAGCACCAACTAAGGACTGTACCTGCCCTAGCTCCCTGCTGGCCACAAGCTCTCCATTAGATTCTCCTGCGTCCCCGCAGAACTCGGCATCCTCAGTAGCACTGACTGAAAGCAGCGAGGTGGGCTCGAGCTGAGCCCAAGTAAGAGGACCTGTGTCCCCTTCTTTGCTCTCACGTAATTCCCCGTCAGGGTCCTCTAAATGAGTGACCTCTTTACACTGGGGTTCTGACCAGACTCTGTATGGGATGGCGTCATGGGTAAAATCGCAGGGCAGTTCTGGTTGGAGGCTTTGGATGAGCACAGCAGGCCTCTGAGGGTTGAAGTTCCTCCAAACGTTACTATGGTCATAAAGAGGGTCTTCTTTGGGACTCTTTTGTGAATGAAAGTCGGATGGGACATTACTGATCGAGGTACCAGAACCAAGAGGGTCAACATTGTCCTGACACAACACAGTTTCTGTTCGATTTTTGTCTTCACAGTTGGCACTCATTACTAATGCCGCTAAGGTGGAATGTTGCTCTTCTATGCGTGCATCTATTTGAGGTAACTTATATGAAGCTTTGTTTTCTAAATTATTTCCAACCCCTGTATTATTTTTTGCACCAATTCCAGGTTCCAAAACAAATTGGTGAACATCTTCACATGTTTTGCTGCTAGATAGCTGATCTGAAGACTGTAAATGCCAGTCATGGATTTGTTCATAATAGGAAGATTCCTCAGGGATCCTTGAATCAGGCTTTTCTGGCTTATCTCCTGGTGTCTCGCGGTGGAGCACAGGTGCAAACTGGTGAGGGTATATAAAAGGTTTTGGTTTGGCAGGTAGTCCCTCGTCAGCTAGGGTGAGGGAAGGCATCTCTTGTGTGAGCACAGGGGGTTGGGAGCCAATTATATAAGCTTTTGAAGGCTCTGGAGTGAGGTGTGGCATGTCCGCTGCATTCTTTTGAAGCAGAGGTGGAGGAGAGCTTTGCTCAAAACTGCTGTTTTTCAACACATAGTCGGGGTTTGAAGAGAGGGAAAGAACGCAAGATGTGGGACTACCTCCCTCTGCTGGCTCAAGTTCTGAATCGTGATCTGTAGTGTTTTGCGACTGGTTACCATTTTGCTCTAACGTGACTGACGACTCTGGTTCAATAATCGTGCATAATTTGTCCATGTTGCTGAAATTAGTGTTTGTTTCTGGGCTCAAAACATTTTCTGTAGTTAACAAGTCTGATTTCTCAGCATCAGAATCAAGAGGACACAAGCTCGTATTTGTCTCGTTGGAGGTGCTTGATGTGTGGGAAGAGGATGCTGGTGTTGTGGGTTCTATGGGAGGTTCCCCAGTAGAACGGGCCTGAGAATTTACATGGTCTTGAGGTTCGGAAGGGCAAAAAGCTTCAGACACCTCAGGCCAATTTCCGAGTCCGTCAGAAGGCCTACTGTTGATGTTGGGCATTGAGGAGAGTTGAGGGTCAATTTCTGCCTTTAAATCATGATTTTCCGAGGACACGGAGGAGCTGGAACTGGTCTGCGAGCACAGACGATCCCCTTTAGAAAAACTGTCGCTCTCTACTCTGTTCACCTTGACCACACACATCTGCCTGCAGCGACCTGTAAACAAAAAGCGGGTGACAAAAAAAAAACAGATCTGCTATGATGCTGCTAAATGTATTCTTTTTTTAAATATTGGAGGGTGCATACGGTGCCAGTTTGTTATTTTTAGTGTTTAACTTCACTGTTGTTCATTGTTTTGACTAGTTTGCCTTGTTTACATCATTGTCTATATCAGCCAATCGTGTTGCTGTTCTTTAATTTCCACACCCTTTAGGGCAGATCTGCTTCTGTTTTTTTGGAGGGGGTCTATTTTAGAACCGATTAAAATTCCTTATGAGGTTTGGAATGTCCCATGTTCTCCTTGCAAGTTTAAATTCTCTCCTTATTTTGAGTGTCTACTAAACTATTAACTTATCAGATTCCAATAGTTTATCAAAATAATGGAAAACGTCAGGGCCAACAAGTAGTTTAAATCTATGTTTTTTTGACTCAATGTTGATTGATTTGAGAATAAAGTTAATCAATTCTAAACAATCTAGCCAATCAACACAAATTTAAAGAAAATATTTGTGCAGAAAAATAACATTCCAAAATGTTTAAGCAAGAATAGCTGATTTTGAATCAGTTTCAACAAGAACATTTCTTGCATGTATGCTACAAACAAATTATTAGTTAGGAACTATTGTTCAAAAATAAACACCAGCTTTGAGTAATTCAAATGAATCTCTTTAAATAATACTATCTCAACTGCAACTATTATTTTATGGCAACAATATTTGAAAAATGGCCCATTAAAAATATTTACAATCATATTTATAACAGCTATTAAAATGCCCTACCAGAAATCTGAAGAGAATTTTTCCTCGTGTCCTTTCTCCCATGGTTTTCCTCCGCAGTTGCTTCGCTACACCGTCGCACTTTGGGCTTGCTGCTGCACAGAGAGCCGTCCTCCAAGCCAACTGGTTCCTCTGTGGTTCTGAGACGTTTCAAGCGCATTCGAGAGTTGTTGCCACTGGATGTGCAATTAAATTAACGCAAGGAAATTCATATGTGTAAGTCAATGCAAACTGCTAAAAATACATCACACAGCAACAAATTACAAACCTTTTATTGGAAGACTTTGTCTTGCTGCGTCTCTGCAACCAACTCTGCAACTCTGGTGTAGTTTTGGGAGTAGCCTGTGTGTGATCAATGGCAGCCGGATCTTTACCCAACATCCAGTTGGCGTAGCGCTCAGGCTGAAACCTTTTGACGAATGGCTCCATGGATATTTTGACCATATCCTTACTGCAAGTACACTACAGATGGGAAAAGGGCATGTGACAATTTTTTTCCAGACAGTTTCTTCCACAGAAATATCACCAACAACAAGCAGACAAGACTGTGAAAAATACATTTCCTATGTAAAGAAAAATGTGTATTTAACTTGTTACTCCTGTTGTTGCTGCACAAAACAAAAAAATATTTATCTTGTGACCTATTTTAGATTTTTGTTGTTGCTGCTAAATGTTATTGCACTTCTTTTAATTGCACTTGTTACGATGCACTATTCTTTTTCATTTGCAAATGTTTCACTGTAATTATAACTTAGGCCAGTCTCTTAGAACTACATTAAGAATATTTTTTCTGCCTTTTATCGTGATAGTCTTTGATCTTTTTTCTCTCTAAAGTCTTGATTACATGTTTAGCCTGGAGTGTCATGCCTACTCTTTTTACAAACAATGTTTCACGGCGTAGATGTCCATGGTAATAAAAACAATTCAACTCTGAACTCCCTGCGCTAATTTTTTCATTGTATTATTTTTCTGATAGACTTACACCATAGGCCAGTCTACAAGCACTTCCTTGTGAAGATCAACCATCTATCCTAATATTCTTTAAAATTATTTTTGTCTTATTTTCCTCTTTGGAGTCTTTTATTACATGCTAATGTTGTTGTGAACAATGAAAATAAAGTTAAATCTGTTATGATCTATTCAAGTACCATTCACAAACTTTTTTTGCAAAATGTCATGTTGACACTCATACTCGTCATTGAACGTGAATTCATCCACTGCCTTTGATGGATGTCTATGTACAAGTTCTATTTTACTGTAATTGGGCAAACCTAGGACAAGTTAAAATAATTATTTTTAAAAATTGAAACTACAGTATTGATCTCCACCCAAAAAGCAAATGTACCCCAATAAATGCTAATTTGTTTTTGTTTTACCTGCATTAAAGTTGCCTTTCCTATTTTTTTAGACTGATAGAGTTTTTGAGATGTGGCTTGCAGACGATTAATCATATAACATACAACTTAACTTATCTTCTCTCAAAAAAAAAGATGATCTTTTTCCCATAGTGGAAGGAATATGCCATACTTTGACACAATTAGTACTTTCCTACTTGCCAGGGTTTTGTGTAATCTTATGGCTACTTGTGGAATCAAAGAAACAGTCAACCAACTCCAGCAGTTCCAAAACAATTACAGTAAAATTGGTACCTGTGTGGCATTTTTGCCATACTCTATCCACCGTATAGTTGCAAAGTTGGTCGACTCGGCGCAGTTGAAACCGTGATTGAAGCCGGCGTGATAGCCGTATGGGAACGTGATCATGAACTCACCAGCCTCCTGCGTAATCTGAAAGTTGGAAATTGAAAAAGAGAAATGACGAAACGGACACCAATAAAAACAGTTCTTTTTGTCTTTTTAATGACAAAAGAAGGAAGGAAATAAATGCATGAACAAAAATAAGCTACTGCCAATATCTACACAGCGCCTTTCGGTCAAAAGTTTCTAAGTAATAATAACGTTAACATAAAAAAAGAGTGGCACGGAAACAAATTGTCACCTTATCGAAGGGAATGCCATACTTCTTCAGCACAAAGGGTGAGATTAGTGTCATCTTGTGACGGAGAAACGCTTCGCATCCCTTGAAGCTATTAGGAAAGAACCCTGATAACAGACACGCATAAAATTAGAAGACTTGACTGAAATACATGGCTTTACCGAAAAGAAGTGCTTTGCCAATTTTTAACACACACTAATTAATTTTTGAATTTTGAACACTCTGCTTTTTGAATCCCTTCAAGAGAACAAATCACTTTCTAAATTGCCTAAAATACTGGCGTTCCAATTCAAGCCCAATATTCAATTTTACCTTAATTGTCATAGACACCTAATCTATAATCCAAATGAAAAGTTACCAGTAGCCAAACGTTCCAGTCTCTTCCCGTGCTCAGGAGGGATGGCATACCTGTTAAGCAAAAGGGAGAGGGAAAAAAACACAACTTCTCAATCATGACCTTTAGTATGCATGTAGGTGCTACATGTAAAAAGAAAATCAAGACTGCCATCTACTGGAATGTGTATTTAAAAATGCAAATTAATCACCTCATCTTCACTACTAATATTAGAGAAATTACATTTAAAACTAAGTTTAATGTAAAAACATTTCAGTATTTGGGGACAATTTGATGATGACCTAAATATTCGAATAAAACGGCTACTGAAATACTGCTTAATGCTCAGCTCAAATATTTACAAGTTCTAATCAAACCTTCTGACACACATTGAGCAACGCACAGCTACCTTTCTTTTTATTACAACACTAAATGACATAATTTCATTTTGATTATTGGAGAGAATTAAACAAGTATCACCCAACTGAAATAATATCTTTGAAATATCTGAGATAACAAAAACAGCTACCGTAAATTCCGGACTATAAGCCGCTACTTTTTTCCCAAATGTTCAGCCCTGCGGCTTATTCAGTGAAGCGGCCAATTTATGTAATTTTTCTAAAGGCCACCAGCGGCGCTGGAGTATAAAAGGTAAGATTAAGACCAGTAGAATATGTGCACCAAGAAAGACTGCAACCTCTAAGTTTATGCATACATTGTCTGTTAAGTAAAGGTAGGTTCCGAAAATGAGGAAGACGCCCTTGATGGCGATAGTTATGAGGAGGAAGTTGAGGACGATCTTCCGTGAATTTCACAATTACGGGATGCTTTTTTTTGACAGGCACGTTTGATGCAGTGCGAGCGTGATCTACTAGCGTGTTGGTACCTTTCAAAGGCACGGTTTGGGATTAAAGTTATATTATTATTATTAAAGCTTTGAAAACTCGGTGTACAGTCTTTCTTCGTAAATATGTGTAACCATGTATAATATGTATTTGCAACTGTATATTTTTGTAATGTATTTATTTTAGAGATTTATTCTGTTATGTGTTCTACGGGTCGAATCAAAAACAAGGGGCGGAGCAAACGCGGGCTGATGGGAAGTAGGGTAAAGCTGAGTTACTGGTAGATCTGTCTGTTGTCGCAGCGGACAATAGTGGATATATATTTTTCCCACCCTTAACTTTGGAAATATACATTTTGTTTCCTTGGATTACTTTTAACGGGACCCGGACTTTACAAGTCTGCATCATACGTTAATTACGGGTATCATTTTCCATCCATGACGCCGACTGTGGTTCTAAGAATGTGTACTATTGACTTTTGGATTGTGTCAGTAGGAGGCTAGGACCTTGACTCAGCCTCTTGGCTGAGAGCAAGTGTCTCGGCTGAGAGCAAGTGTCTCGGCCTATTGGCTTTGTAGTGTATTATGATTTGACGGATAATGGATAATTGATAAAGAATATAGAACAATAAATAGGGTGCGGAATACAATCTACAGCTTTTGAATGTCAAAAAGTTGGCTTGGACGCTTGTTGGGTGGTTTGCAAATTGTAGTTCCATCTGACAAGTGTCAATCCACTGCACCAAAACACACACTTACCAAGACTTGGGCTCCCCAAAGTGAAGGTAGTTGATGCTGTAGAGGTCCATGTCTTC
Organism: Urocampus carinirostris; assembly: GCF_059441175.1. NCBI lineage: Eukaryota > Metazoa > Chordata > Actinopteri > Syngnathiformes > Syngnathidae > Urocampus > Urocampus carinirostris. Next base: position 39,472,895 of record NC_142356.1, on the reverse strand, counting down.
CGTGTGCCAAGAGAAGGTTGTTTTCCACATGCCAAAGTACAGATACGGAGTGTTGACTCCCTGGATGGACACGCCGGTGTCCTCCTCAATTACGTCCAAAATTGAGTTCAGATGCCCAATGTTCCATTCCTCCACATCCTACAAGATTTATAACAACGAGGTTGATTTGGGGGGATTCAAAGTTATTCAAGTCAATACGGAGCAAAAATGTCGACGACTATCCATTGGACTCTTATTTGTAAATTTGCTGATTCTGTCTGACAATATTACATAGGATATTAATGGACAGGGATGACTAACCTTTTTGAAGGTGAGTGCTACTTTCTTGTTAGCACTAAGCATAAACGGTTACCAGTTGGATATGCATTTCTAAAATAACAACTTATGTTACCACTATGTTGTTTTTGTGTTACTAATATGTTATTTTCTGGTTGTATTATTAACAAATAGGGTTAAAATGTGCTCAGTCAACCACAAAATTATCTCCAAATATCATCATAAGGACACTGAACGATTTCCATACCGTAAAAATTCAGACTAAAAGCCACGACGTTTTTTCCAAGCTTTCATCCCTGCGGCTTATGCAATGATGTTCATGCATTTTTTCTAACGGCCCACCAGGAAAATACAAGCAGTAAAGGAAAGAGTGAGACACGTGGAATATATGTGTTGATGAAGACTCAAGTTTAATGTAACTTCGCACTTTGTGCATGATAAAACTAGCATGAACAGACCCGCATCAGGGAAAAGATGTCAATCAAAAGGGGAACGCCAACTATTGGAATACTTTTAGGAGTCTGTTTATTTGTAAATGGGAAAAATGTGGCAAAACGAACAGATTACAAGAAGCAAGGTCCAACAAAGCAGAAATGTTTGAGGTGGATTGCTATTTTTCTGTGGGCATTATCAGGTGTTTCGAAGTAAATATTTTTCCCGGTTGGACTCTATGGATTGTTCCCGATGTAACTAAGCCATTTTCACGGACAATCAAAGAAGTTGAAGACCCGGGGAGGGCATTTTGGCGAGTTACCTCGGCTTAATAGTTTTTGGGTATCGTGATACAGACTGATCGAGATGCTTCTTTGATGAGTATATTTTGAAATGGTATGACTTATTTTAGTGACATTGTACGGACACGTATTTGTTTATCAAAAGCGCAGCGGGCCACCGGCGGGCTGTCAAAACTTTAAGGGGTAAATTATTGAAACTCTTGCTTTGTATAGTCTGTCTTTGTAAATATCTCATCGTTCAATTTGGGCACATGCAGTTTATGCTCAGGTGCGGATAATATATATAAAAAAAATGTTTTTTTCCTTCAAAAATATACAGATGCGCCTTATAGTCTGAATTTTAAAATAATTTTGGAGGAATTAATCATGTATTTGAAGACACTGATCATGACAATGATTTCTTATGCCAGGTAGAAATCAAATTTCCTTCAAATTCACAATGACCCATCACCGGTGGGTTTTTTAGGAACCACGTACATCATGTTGGGTACCTCTGTTCTAAGATCTATTTCAAGGATTGACCTAGTCACAAATAAATAATTATTAATCAGTCAAAGTTTAGCTATTTTCAAATTGTGTACAATTTGCCAACACAATTTTGCACTGGTATGTCACAACTCTGCTAGTAACTCAAAGCAAAAGCCCAAAGGAACAATAGCTCATGGTAAGACTGCATTTCATTTTTGTGCACCAATTACTCTACTAAATAAAATTTAGCATTTTGTGAAATCTTCAGGTATGTCAGAGTAACACCAAACTTATCTACATTATACTTCCAAATACTTCAGTCTACCTCATCGTAAAGGCTTCCGCCAACATCAGCACCATATATCGGCGAGACAAAAGTAAGGTTCTTCCAGTACTTCCGTTCGAGATCTTCATAGTTAAGGTAGCGAGGCGTACAGTACCTGTGGAAGAGATCCATTTAATTGAGAACACAATTAACTTAAGAGTAAAAGAGTTGTAAGACTACTCAGCACTGAAACCACTTTTTCTAAAGTTATTTAGATCACTGTAAATGTGAAGAAAAGTGGATTATCCATGGGTACATTTGAGTGTATACTCACATATCACTATTAGCAAGTCGCCTGAACTCCTGCACACTGAGCGGCTTCTTTTGAATGTTGTACTGAGTGAAAAGGCCAGACTGGCCCGCCACCATCTGCTGAATGGGCGCGTCGATCATCAAATCGTCTATGTCATCATAGGTACGACGAGGCTTCCAACCTTTAGGAGGGATCACCTAGGGAAAAGAAGGTGCACTGTTTTTTTCCGGAGAGTAAAAGTAAAAAAGAAAGTCATACCTTGGCCAAACCTGCTCGCTGTGCACCCTGGGACTCCATATAAACTAAATATTTGTTGAAGTCCCTGAATTCCTCCATTGTTGGCCTGAAGGTCATAATCTTGCAAGTTGGGTTTGCAGGGGTGCACACCTCTGCTTCCGCCATCTTGACCCCTCATTGGCCGAAACCTGGGAGGAATATTATTAAGCACATTACAGATTAAAGGCTCCAAAAAAGAATCAGAGGGTGATAACAATGGCTTCGTACTCTTCAAGTGGAGATCTGTCATGGTTTATCATAACAGTTTTCTTTTTTTTCTTTCTCTAATGGACACATTACTAATTTTATCTGATTTACTGCTACTGATCACAAAATATGTCAACTGAATCAAATTGATTTTAAAATGGGATGGCTTTGAATGCAAAGATGCTGGTTAAGAAGGGGCAAAAGAGTATTATTTTGGGTTGAACTTGACATAAAATTAGTTTTTTAACCGTGAATATTCTTATATCTGTTGTTGGTGGGGTACCACAGCAGCGCAGTGGTTACCGCGTGTGCGGCACAGTTCTATGGTCATGAGAACGAACCTTCCTGTGTGGAGTTTGCATGTTCTCCCCGTGCTTGTGTGGGTTTCTTCCGGGCACTCCGGTTTCCTCACAGATTGCAAAAATATGCATGTCAGGTTAATTGGCCGGTCCAAATTGTCCCTTTGTGTGAATGAGCGAGTGAATTGTCTGTGTCTGTGTGCCCTGTGACTGGCTGGCAACAGAGGATAGCTGGGATGGGCCCTAGCACCTCCTGCGACTCTACTGAGGATAAGCGGTGCAGATAATGGATGGATGGTTGTTGGTGAACAATGCGTTTTCTAAAAAAAAATAATGGCTGGTTTAGAGACATCTGTTTGGTTCATTTTCATTACCAATAATTTATAGTGTAGATAATTTAGAATTTTCCATTATACAAACATGGATTGTTCTAGTACTGTGAAATTCATACAATAATGGGTAGAAATTAAATTTTGAGGATTCTAAACACTTAGCAATTATAATAATTTTAGAAATTATAATTAAAAAAGGGACAGCACGGCGGCGTGGTGGTTAGCGCATGTGCGGCACATTTCATGTCTTGGGAACCTCCTGCGTGGGTTCAAATCCAGCTCCAGACTTCCTGTGCAGAGTTTGTATGTTCTCCCCGTGCTTGCGTGGGTTTCCTCCGGGCACTCCGGGTTCCTCCCACATTCCAAAAACATGCATTTCAGATGAATTGGCCGGTCCAAATTGTGCCTAGGTGTGAATGAGCGAGTGAGTTGTCTGTCCCCGTGTGCCCTGCGATTGGCTGGGAACCAGTTCAGGGTGTCCCCTGCCCACTGCCCGATGATTGCTGGGATGGGGTCCAGCACCCCCGCGACCCTACTGAGGATAAGCGGTGTAGCTAATGAGATGAGATAATTAAACAACTTGAGTAATTTTTTGATTATTTTTTTAATGCTTGGGACACGCATAGTGATATTCTCAGAAATTGCAGTACAGTACAGTAAATCTTTGCTATAACACTTTCCCCGGTCTTGCTACTTCACTGATTTGTATCGCGCGTTGTGTTATGCATTCTTCTCTCCCAAATGATTAAAACTATCAATTGACAGTAAAATAGTTATTTACACAGTACGCTAGTAGGTGAAACAAACACTAGAGCCTGTAAAAAGATTAGTTATTTGGTTTCAATATATAATACAGCATTTAATTGTATAACATTTTAATAATAGTAAAAAGTTTGTCACTTCACCGTATGCCTTTCGATGGTTATTTTTTAAACACAAGCTCTGCAAAAAGGATCACTTTATATGAAAGGCTTGAAATATGAAAGATTGTGCCTTGAAGTACAGTGTAATGGGGTTCAAATGCAATTCGAATTTCAATCACTAGGTGGAAGCAGAGATCTGAATAAAGAGGATTGACGCCTCAAATCCTTGCATGACACCAAACGGGACCCTCTCAGATTTGCCCCATCAGCCCACCCCACTTCCAAAAGTGAATTCAAACCCACTGTAAACAAAGAAACACGGTCAATCCGTTGGTCCCGTCTCCAAACGTGCAACCAATAGCAACTCTTTGATATAACTAAATCTGTTCTCAATGCAACACACCAACATGTTGAAACGAACAGTGATCCATACTAAAGGTAAACTGTTGCTATATTTATGTTTACATTGCTCGCCATTGTCACACTCAAAACGTGTTATTCTTCATAAAGCGTGGACTACATCATTTGACGGAGCAATAAATAAAACAAAGGATTCTTAATCACTTCACGTAACTATATTCATTGTTACGATGGACAATTTTTTTCAATCAATTACAAAGTATTAACGTTTTGTCTCATCTTTGTTGTCAGTTTGGCTAGCTCGGCTAGCCTACGTTTTGTTTTGATTCCTAGCAATGGCTGAGCATAACAGCCAGACTCGCTAGCTTTTAAAGTAAACATATTGATCAGTTTAAACTAATAAATACTCTTGTGTGAATTACACGATTATTAAAAAATAAAACAGCCAAACACGAGCCGATTACTCGTTTGGCTCACTCGTGAGTGCACAACCGAGCGATGGTTTAAATGTCCCACCGTGCAAGGTGGCTCCACACGCAGGCCCACAACTTCTAATCTTTGCCAATGTGGCAACAGCGATTAGTTATATTTGATTTCCACACGACACAAATACTAATGCAGTTACATTTTAGGATAACTATAAATGATAAAACAAAGGAAAACGCACAATGCAACTTGCCTATAGGCATTAGCGCGTGCAAACTTGTGTAGCTAGCAATGCTAACTGTTAGCTAGGCAGATGATTTATAAAACTGCACAAAGCCTGCGGGAATAAAACGATTTAGAAGCCAAGCATGATCATCCGCAAGGACGAGAAAACGATGTTAGCAATATGCAATACCTTAAATTCGAAAACGTAAGCTGCGATGTGAGTAACCTCTTCCTAGTTCGGCCCAGCTGATTCACATGACAACAGCCCACTTCTGTTGCGCGTGCACTGGAAGCCCCTCGGGAACGCGCATGCAGTTTGCGACCCCCAGTCGTAATTTTGGTTATGCGACATATTTAATCGTGTTGCAAATCTTAAAATATCTATTATTATTATTATTATTATTATTATTATTATTATTATGTACGTGTTTAATGGTTTTTACCTTAATGTGTGATTCGATCTTGAAGTGTTACATGAGTAAAGTTGAGATTTCAGGAATGACTTTTTTGCAGTCGACCGAAAGCATAAAATATATATAGATAATGATATTTTAAATTCAAATCAACAGGTGAGCCTTGATTGGTTGTTTGAGAAGTACAATGCCATCTGCAGTCGATATAAAATGGCCGCCCTATTCATCATTATTTTTTAGCATTACATCGTTACACATAAATTTGGCAAAAACAGTCAAAAAGCGATACAAAGTCAAGACATTTCAAGGGAACATCAATTACTGCAGAAATACGAGGGGAAAAAAACAAAAAAAATTAGTTTACATTTTTGATTTTTTTTTTTTTTTAGTTTTTTTGTTTTGTTTTTGTTTTTCATAAAATTAGATTTATTGCTCCTTCATCATTGTAGTTTTGTATGATAAGTCCATGGCTGCTAACTTGATATGGACAGCAAAGAAGAAAGCTTGGTTCAAGTTCTAAGAGCGCCAAAGAATAGAATAGAACAGAATAGAATAGAATAGAATTGAATTGGGGTTGAACTTGGTATAAAATTAGTTTTTTAACCGTGAATATTCTTATATCTGTTGTTGGTGGGGTACCACAGCAGCGCAGTGGTTAGCGCAATGTGCGGCACAGTTCTGAGGTCATGAGATCGAACTCTCCTTTGTGGAGTTTGCATGTTCTCCCCGTGCTTGCGTGGGTTTCCTCCGGGCACTCCGGTTTCCTCCCACATTCCAAAAACATGCATGTTAGGTCAATTGGCCGGTCCAAATTGTCCCGAGGTGTGACAGATAAATTTGCTCATGTCAAATCAAATCATGTTTTTTTGTATAGCCCTTCATCACAAGGAGTATCAAAGGGCTGCACAGACCACAGATGATTGCAAATTACAGACTATTATTACACCATTTCCTGATGTAAAACCTACATGAGGCAAGGAAAAACTCAAAAACCTCAACATGAGGAAAATGAAGAACCATTCTTTTTTAAATCAAATAATTGCAAGCATAAAAGTGTAACCTTAAAAGTTTATAACTAGTAGGGCTTTATAACTGTCGTGCATGCACAAGTTTGCATGATTTACGAGATTTTGTAAACAATAGCCGAACATAATGCCTGTTATTGCATTTTTTTTAAATCACTTGATGTCAGGAAAAAACATCGTCTGTTGAGTGAAAATCATATTCATTTCCGAATACGATCGCATTGAAATATTTTAGAAAACGTTGGTACAAAATCTAATAAAATAATACACGTTAACGGTTATGGATTGTTTTTATTTTACTGTTTTAAATTGTCTCCAATAATTCACCAAAACAAAATGTACAGAAAAATAGAAATTGTCTAAACTTCCGTAAAATGAGAAGCACACTATTCGAACAAAACCAAATTTTAATAAGCACAAAGAAATATTTTTATTTAAAAGATTAAGAAAACGTAGGAAAATGCATCGAGGTCCTCTGCAGTCTTTGGATGCAGCGACACTTGGCGATCTGTAGGAGTCGCTAAAGATCCACTGCGAACATGGCTGCCCAGGATGAACTCAGTAAGTTTTTATGAGCGTTAACAGTGATTCAAATCTCCTTTCATTGACGTCCTGTAGTATTTAAATCTCACCTTAAAAAAACAACACGTTTAATGTTATTCTCCGCTATGATTTGGGCGATTCTGGTAGCAGCGCAACTGGAGATAAATGCTAGAATGTCAGCATGCTAAGTAGCACTTGCTAGCTAACTCTCGTCACAAGGCCGTTTGCCCAGTCATGGTCAAAATGAAATGTGCCACTAAACGTTTTTGAAACTAACGGGATTAGGCTTTGACGAATGAAGGTTTGTGACATTTGAACGTCTCCTTACTTCTTGTCGTGAGCCGTAGCTTCGGCATGTGTGAGAAATAAGAAATGCGTCTTTAACATGCGCTGTCCCTGTTTGCGGAGCTGGAAAATTGATCCACAAATGCAGCAGCTGACAGGACCAAAATATTTCTCATGGTTGGATAATTTGCATTTTATCTGAATGTACTGCTTGCTGAATTATTGTGTTTTCAGCAACTCGTGCAGCTGCTGGGGGTGGAAGCCGGTCGCCGGTTACACCCAAAGTCTTACAGCATATTTGTCATTAAAAAAATCTGTCTCGTTATCCAGATGCAAGTTTAGAACTAGTTACTTTTCATTGTCATTGATTAAAATGCAGTGAACATTGTTTTAACGATATTTGACGTGGCACTCCAGGATACTTATGAATAAGAATACTTGAAGGAGAATTATAGGATAAAAGAAAATGTGAGTATAAGTAGGCAAATGTTTACAAGGGTGTCTTTGAGACTGGCCTAAGTTGTGTGTGCATCATAGCAATAATGCAACAAAAATGTTGCAAGGTCAGTTATCAGCGACATATCCCCCAAATATATCCCCATGTATTTCAAAGTCTTGTATGCTTGTTTAGGGTAAAGGTGGCCCTAGAGAAGACAGTCTTTGAGCATGTTTATATAGAATAGAATAGAATTTACTTTTATTGTCATTCTTTGTAACCATGCACACAGAATGAAATGTCGATACACCTGACCCGTTCAGTTAAACTGTAGCGAGCCGATGCAGCCGCAGCCAAACAGGGCACAGCCATTTTAGACCCAACTGCTGTGTTGGGAGTCATTAGGTGACCAAACCCCCCAATTCCAACCCTTAATGCCGAGCGCCAAGCAGGGAGGCAATGGGTACCAATGTTGTAAGTCTTAGGTATGACTCGGCCGAGGCTTGAACCAGCGACCTCCCAGTCTCGGAGCGGGCGCCCTACCATCTAGGCTACCGAGCTGGTAGTGTGGTTCAATGCACTAAAAATACAGAGGCGCTACACTCCCGAGCCGCGCGACGGAGCGAGTTCGGCGGAAGCGGCGTCACACGGCGCGACGCGAGAAAAGGCGGCGGGCGTGATCGGGCTACCCCCTGGGGAGCCCGCCCGTCCGACGACCCCAGTAGCGCGGCGCGACGACCGTCCGCACGCGGCGGGCGAAAGGCGGTGGACGTGCGCGGGACCCCCGTAACTGCGTCGGTGTCGTACGTATCGCGCCCAAAAGTACTCGCGCTGCGGGTTAGGGGCTCGCTCGCGGGAGCGACCGAACGGCACCCGCGGTAAAAACCCTGTCGTGAATTTGTCTCCGATCGTCCCGGGCGGACAAAAAAATCGCCCAGCTGTACGACTCTTAGCGGTGGATCACTCGGCTCGTGCGTCGATGAAGAACGCGGCTAGCTGCGAGAACTAATGTGATTTGCAGCTGCGATTGGCTGGCAACCAGTTCAGGGTGTCCTCTGCCCACTGCCCGGAGATGGCTGGGATGGGCTCCAGCCCCCCCGCGACCCTAATAAGGATAAGCTGTGCAGCTAATGAGATGAGATTTTTTTTTTTCCTTTTGAAGGGGCGTCGCTACTTCGCAGATTTTCACTTTTAGCGGGTGGTTTTGCTCCCCATTAACCGGGTATTTGGTCCCCATTAACCGCGATAACCGAAGTCTTACTGTATATCTTGTTTTGTTGTTTAACGACATAATAAATGTTTTTTTTTTAAATTGATCTGCTACAGGGCAAGAAATGTTTGCCCTACTTTTTGAGTAACACAAGATAAAAATATTACAACATAAAATAAGTATTACCCAAAATAAAAACCGTATTTCTCCAAGTAACAAGATTATTTTAGAAATAAGAATTTTATTGGTATTATTTAATAGTTAATTGAATAATGTGCACACCAAAATAATTTTTTGTTTTACCTATTATTAAAAGCGTCTTGGGTATGACTTGGCCGAGGCTTGAACCAGCAACCTCCTAGTTTCGGAGCGGGCGCCCTACCATCTAGGCTACCGAGCTATGACCCGGAAATAATGTTGACTGCAGTTTAAAATAAATTTGTACAAAAAAGAAAAAGAAAAAAAAAACACCATTTCACCGTACGATGGCAGTAGCCCTTTGGCCACCTTGCGCGTGGCTTTCTGTAAGAATTTCAGCCCATCCCATTTCCGACATATTTACTACCAAAAGCTAACTGGAAACGAACACTGTGAAAAGGTAAAGCGACTGGACGCTGTTATGGCACAGCAGCGCTTTTTCACCTTTACCAAATCTGCCCCCCGCTTTCTGAAAAGTTTGGACACCCCTGCATTAATATGTACTGCACTGTAGGCCAACATTGTAATAGCTGTCTACATTTTCTGAACTTTCTATTTATCTATTCATTTTATTTATCAATAAATTAATCTTATTTCAAAAAAACCTCTGAGCTAACACTATTGCATTTGAACATTTTAATACATATAGTCAAGTTTAGTGCTTAAAACAGAAAACCTATGTATTACTTTGCTTTAAATATGAACATTTAAAATCAATTTGATAAAATTGATCTAAATATAAAATTAAATATAACAAAACATCTGCATGAATATGTATTCACAAATAAAAATGATTGTTTTAAGGGATCTAGCATCTACCTGAATTAATTGTCTTTATTGTCCTTATACAATAGCATAGCAAAAATGGAGGTCTTCTCCTTTCAGTGCAAGTAAAACAAAGTAAAAGATACAAGATTAAAAAAGGTAAAGAAGCTGTTCCTCATTTGGTTTGTTATTGCTTTGATTATTCTGTAGCACCTCCCTGAAGGCAGCAGGTCACAGAGTTTGTGGCCAGGTGAAAAGATTCTCTTATTTTATTGGCTCTGCTGCTGTATTGCGACCCAGCAATGTCCTTCAGACTGGGCAGAGAGCAACTGATGATTTTCTGAGCCGTGCTGAAGGTTTTCCTGTCTGCAGCTGTACTTCCAGCACACTACACTGCGATGCCGTATGCCATAATGCTCTCCAATGTGCCTCTGTTGAAGGACACTAGCAGCTTCGGTTTTAGGTTGAAGAGATACCCATCCATTATCTGCACCGCTTATCCTTAGTAGGGTCGCGAGGGTGCTGGAGCCTATCCCATCTATCTTTGGGCCGTGGGCAGGGGACACCCTGAAATGGTTGGTTGAAGAGACAGTTTTAGTAAAATATACAACTTGTACATAACCTTTGTTCAAAATAAATCCAATTTGGAATCCCATTGGCTAGACATATATGTATGGAAAAAATTGACATACAGTATAACTTATTATAAATTAAATGAGAATGTAATTTCCCATCATGCAAACATGATTTAGCATAATCAAAAGAAACATAACACTTTTCCCCCTGTTTTTCATTTTACCCACATCCCCCTTCTTTCACATCCAGGAGAATTTAAAAAAATACTCCTGCGTTGTTGTCAATATGTAACGGTTTATTAAATTATACTCTGTCTTGGTCTCATATCGAAATAATCTCTTTTTTAACATCCCTAATGAATGAGAATTGCTTTTGAGCTCTTTATACAACAGTCCGAGAGCCTCCTGATGCCTGTGGCACCGACCCCTATGCCCCATTTAACCAACCTTGAGGGAACCGATGCACGTATTTCACAGTAGAAACATTTCTCTTTTGGTACACAAACCCCTCCTTAAATGTCTGGGTTTTATATTCAAACAGCATCTCTGTATATCCTTTCAAAACCTCTTTTAATTGCTAATCAATCACTTTGTAATTGTCCAAGTGTTATCAAATATTTCACTTCAATAATTACAGTAGTCTTAAATTCTTGGCCTCTTTAGTTGAGTATACACAAACTATTGTGGTGTTTAATTGGAAACCAGTGCATAACCATGTACAGTAAATTGTTTCTCGGTTCACGGATCCCTTAACCGCATGAGGACGCAACTCTGAACAGCTTTCTCCACTGTTGACGGTTCCTGGCCTGTTTTTGGGCCGTGGCAAAGTTGGCAGCAGTCCATTCCTTCAATTTATCAGCCCTGTTCTTTTTCGTCTTCTTCTCCTCCTGCCCCCTTGAACTGTGCCCTGGAGAATCATCCTGGTCAGTCCTGATGATTTTGTGATGTGACCATACCACTGAAGTTTCGGTCTGCACACAGTTTACGACAGTTTTTCGCAGGGTCCAATGTGCCCTTTGATGGTGTTGCGCACTGTTTTTCACATGAGCTAAGTAGCTGATGCCTGAAATTTCCTGTAGCATCGCATATCCATGGCCTGGATTTTCTTTTTAGTTTTGCTGTGAGAGTCCATGTCTGGCAAGCATAGAGGAAGATGGAGTAACCAGCGCTTGCATCAGTCTGATTTTTGATTTTGCTACTATGTTGTTGTCCCTCACGATGGGTTTAATTCTGACAAGTGCGGCTGTGGTTTTAGCTATTCTGGGCATGAATTCTGGCTCTGACCCCTCTTCTGAGCTCTCATACAGCCTCAGGATATTTAACTTTGGTGACAGGTTCTAGTTCTCTGTGGTTGATGATAATGTTTGTAGTGATACCGTTGGGATTGTTGGTCGTTATTCTTGTTTTATCTGTGCTGATTTTCATCCTATACTGGCTTGATGCTTTGTCCAGGCGAGTTTCCAGTACCTTGCATTTATTAGTTGTCTGTGTCGATCCCATTCAGTCAAAGTGTGTTAAATGGGAGCAGGCACAAAGTAAATATACAAATTAAACTGCAAACCAAGTGAGAGTGGTATTTTGTCCACAGCCTACATGGGATCTTAGTTTTGAATCACTGTTAAGAGAGCTCTGATTTTTCACCACTGATAACCTCAACAAAAAGAGTTTATAAAGTTACTATTGACAGATCAACTGGAGCGGGTGTTTTTGCGCCTGGGCCATGCAGAGACAGACGATCAGCTTCAGGACATCATCTCCAAATTCCTCCCCCCTGTTCTACTCAAACTCTCTAGTGTGCAGGATGGTGTGCGGAAGAAGGTAAGAAAGCTTTCGGGGATCTTAATATGGCAGCCTTCTTGCGTCCAAATGTATTTTTATTATTATTACAAATTGCAACTATAAGAGTAATGGAAGGTGATCCATTACCAAAGTTGCATTAAAATGTAATGGATTACAAAAGACAAGGTTTGTCCACTAATAGTATTCTGGTGACCATCTTTTTTTCCGCTAGGTGATGGAGCTGCTCGTCCACCTGAACAAAAGAATAAAAAGCAGACCTAAGATTCAGCTGCCAGTTGAAACCTTACTGGTTCAGTACCAAGACCCTTCAGCAGCTTCTTTCGTCACGGTGTGTTATCTCATTTTGTAGTAACGAATTGTAGTGAACGTTTTTGTTGAATTTTTTTGGGCCCCATCACCTTTAGAATTTCACAATAATCTACATTAAAATGGGCTACCCTCGCCTAGAGGTCGGTAAGCAGTGCGAATTGGCCCCCACTCTACTTACTGCTATGGAAGGCAAGCCACAACCTCAGCAGGACAGGTAGGAAATGACAATTATTTATGTTAACCTATACAGTGGATCTTCTGAAGACGCTTCCATTACTATACAGTATTTTAATTAACTTTTCCACCAGTTGAGAAATCTTGTACTGCTCGTTCCAGTCATCTTTACTTAGGTTAAATCCCATTACTTCCTTTTTCCTCAGTTGTACTCGTTACTGTAGCAAAGTGTGTTGATAATGAGGGTAGTACAGTCCAAATCCTACGCAAAGTGTAAAGTAAAGAGGAAGTGTGTGGTACACAAGTGCCTTTTCATTAAGAGAGGTCCGGAGTGCCCCAGCCATACTCTAGTCACACCTCCTCTGCATTACTGACCAATATGAAGCACTTGTGGTAGGGAATGAATCAATTATGTGGTTATCTTGTTTTTTGGAACATAAATTCCGACAGGGGTACAAGGAAAAGCGCAGGTGTGGTGGTTGCGGCAAAGTCTAGGAAGAAAAAACAATTGTCTTCCGCAATCATCTGGAGGCATATTTATTTCTTTTGTAAGTTAAACACCACAGTTTTCGTTTCGTTACTGTTTGGAAGTCAGTGAAAAAAGAAACGATTGTGGCACATGTTGCATCACAACAATACAACACGTATTGATGACGTGGTAAATAGGAAGTCTGTTCCTCATTTTTGGAGGAATCGTTTCTTTGACTTCACCAAATAGTGGAGGAGGAAGATAAACAGTACAAAGTGGGTAGATGAAATAGGAAGTAATGAGATTCAGCCTTAACCCCAACCTTGTTTCATCCCCTCTCCTGACTAAATGATTATTTTCCGTCTCTTCTCCGCCCTTTCTTAGCCTAATGCACCTGCTGATTCCCACTCTTTACCATATGAAATATCCAGCAGACGCTTCCAAGAGCGCTTCCCCTTTTAACTTAAGTGAGCGGCCCAAGACAGCACAGCTTTTGCTGGAGTTCATGTTGGACGTCTTGCTCATGCCTTATGGGTGAGTTGGCATCCCCGGGTTTGACTTTAAAAAATGGTGCCATGTTCTGTAATTTGTAAAGGCAATTAGTAGTTATCTATCAAGGTTATTGACTTGATGTTTCTTTAGGTTTGTGATGAATGAGTCTCCGACTCGCCCTTCACCGCCGTCCTCTCAAGGTAGTTCTGCTGATGGGGCTGCAGTGGGGCAGAATCTACCGCAGGCTCCCCCTGGGATGAATGTCTATGCCGCCAAGAGGGTCATCGGAGAGGCCCAGTGGACTTCTGAGCAGCTTGAGCAGGTATAAACATGTACACAGTATTGAGCGGGTCACTTTCTCAGTTCTTGGGCCTCTATGTGTGGTTTTCTTTCTAAAGTGCAAGCTGGGTATAGTGAAGTTTATTGAGGCAAAACAAGTGGCAGAAGTCGAGACAGTGGTGCACCTTGTTGTTGCGTCCAGCGACACCAGGCATAGTGTGGCCACGGCCGCTGATCTGGAGCTCAGAAGCAAACAGAGGTGACATTTCATTCAAAACACCACAATCACCATTCGAAAAGATGTAACCACCATTTTTTGTTCTGCCTTTCAGCATTATTGATTGGAATAACCCCTTAATAATTAATAAGATGTTTAAAGTGTACCTTGGAGATCTTCCTCTCAAAACAAAGGTTTGTGAAGGTGCATAAGTGCTCACAAAGAGCGATTAGGTCTAAGAATTGTGTGCTTTATTTGAAACTTAAGTGGCATTCTTTTTTTCAGGGTGGCACAATGAAGCAAGAGTTGAAACATGAACCAGTAAGCACGAGAGTGAAGTTAAAGATCTTACCGCATCTTTTACGCTCACATCTTGCTGCTGAGTGCTTTCCTGCTAATATCCAGGTGGGTTTGTTGTGCGCCTTATTTATTTAGATTAAAATGTATACTTGTATGTTTTTATCAACACTAGATTTTATTTATTTGCCTCCAGTTTTAATCATTGACCCATATCTCCCTTTCCTGTACATCATAGGTTGTTTATGACGGGTTATTTGGAGCGAACACCAACAACAAACTGCTGTCTCTCACCTTGCAGTTTGTCCATCACATCTGTATGGTGTAAGAAGACGTATTTCCTCTCAATAGACTGGCTAGATTTAACAATTATCACTTGATTCATGGAGTTTTTTTCTTTTTTCAGGTGTCCTGATACTAATAAGCCTTTAGGTCTCATGTTGCTGAATGGCCTCACGAAGCTGATAAATGAATTCAAAGAGGTGAATTCTTACGTATTAACATCATAATTCCTGGACTGAGTTTCTTTAATATATAAAATATTTTGACAGGATCCCAAATTATTATGCGTTGCGTATTCCGCTGTTGGAAAACTCTCAAGGTAAGACACAAATTTTATAACACAGCCATCAGAATTTTTTACTATCATTCTCTCACAGCCGTATGCCGCAACTCTTTACAAAGGACATTGCACTAGTGCAGCAGTTTTTTGAGTCAATGTGCAAGGTGAATTTAGCAAACTTCTTAAATATTTAAATGTAATGACTTTGTGAAGTTCAAGTCCTGCGTCTTTGCTTTTAGGAGGAGCCTGATGTTCGTCTTGCCATCCAGGAGGCTTTGTCAATGATGGTTGGTGCCTATGCCAACCTACAGGGGGCAGTACAGAACCTTATGTATGCATTGGTGGCCGCATACATTGTCAAGGTGGGTGAAAGCAGTTGAATAACTTTGTTTGATGAAAGCCAGTCAATTAGCTGTCTATAGTTGTCAGTTCTGTTTTTCTTATTTATCTGCAAATTTCGTTTTATCTGTATTCAAATGATAGTCACTCAGCCTACTTATCTTTCATTGGAGAATAAGATAAGTAGCTGAGTGTTACCTTTATTATATTTACTTCAGTAATTTAACAGTGCATGGCATTTTTGAGAAAATGCAGTTCTTTTAAATCATATTAATTTGTTTTAAAGCCTGAGGTCCAAGTTCGTCAGGTTGCCATGAAGTTTGCCAGCACAGTGTTCATGCCCGATCATGTGCCATCGAGATACCTGCTGCTGCTCGCTGCTGGTGACCCGTGAGTGCCCACCTCCAAACATCCTAGATTTTTCTGTTTGTATGTATTTAAGTTTTTGACTTTATTTTCATGTGACTTTATTTTGTGATTTTAGACGCGAAGAAGTGTGTGGGGAGGCTCAGAAGGTGTTAAGGACATTTCCAAATAAAAGTCCTGAAAAAGAGGGTCCCAAGACAATTCCTCCATTTCCAGACATGGTGGCCTACATTCATGAAAAGGTTGCACATTTTTTTAAAAATTTCTTTTTAATCTAAGTTTCATATTCCGTTGTAACATAACTTAAAAATGTGTTCTGTTTAAAAAAATAATCACCAGGCTTCTCAAAGGATCAAGACTCCAGATAAATACATTGTTGGAACGTCAGCTATTCCTTTTAATCCATCTGCCTTTGCGGAGGTAATTGATATCATTAATCCTGAATTCAAGCTCTGTCATTAGTGCAGTGTGTGCATATTTTGCTCCTTCCTTCTCTCAGATTGTGCGCTACCTGAGGATGTGCCTGGCATACAGTGCTGGCGCCACACCACAGTCCTCACGACTTGCAGACATGCAGGATGACGCGCCAGCCATCGGCCGATATGTCCGAAAACTTTTGTCTTCGGAGACTCAATTTTCAGGGTCCAAGGGAGCCGAAACCAACCCAGTTTTCATCTACATGGAATTGTTGCAGCAACTGCTTTCTGCCGTTGGAGGTAACCCCACTAATGTCATTAAAGTAAGATTTTTGTATTGTGTATATATGTAATAGAATGTATGTTTTTCCTCCAAACAGGAATTCCGGTAATGTACTGTCTTTTGGAGGTGGTGTCTGTTTGTCCAAAGAAACTTGCTCCCAAGTTCGTAGATAAAATTGATTGGATCAAGGTCAGGGTCAATGTCCATATGCACTTTTCATGTAGACATAATCTTCATTTTATTGTGTTAATATTAATCTCCAGAGTCTGATGAATACCAACAAGGAGGACATGAGGGAGCTTGCAGCCCAGCTGTATGCTGTGGTAGTCTGCACCATGACAGGCAACGATCTTCAATCTGCTGTTCATAACTTGGTGAAGACAACCAAAGACAACCGTGTAAGGCATTCTCACCATTCAATACAATAAAGTCTCTGATGACAAGTTATTATATAGATATTTTACATTTTTTTAGAGTCCCGAAACCCAGCACGGTGCCATTTTGGCACTGGGCTACGTAGTAGGGAGGTACATGAGCAAAAAGAGAGCTGCTGCGTCCAATGAGCCTGCCCTCAAGCGCAGTTCCCCCTCACAGGAAGAGGACGACATTGTCGCCACAGCAACCAAAACAGTCGGTATGCAATCCTCTCTGTATTTTCTGTGTGTTTCTAGTCGGGATTTTTACCTTTTATGTGTTTTGATATTACAATTCAGGTTCCTTCCTGGAGAGCAGCAGTGCGCTTTTGCCGATAGCGTCATGTACAGCTCTGGGAGAAATTGGTCGGAACGGAGCGCTGATGATACCAGCCGAAGGAGAAGGTCTTACCAAACTGTCCATTGTGGACAACCTGCTTGCTCGCATTCCCTCTGGCAAGGAGAGTGCAAAGGTAACGTTTCTAACATCGCCAAAAGTATTTTCATTTCAATTTCAATAGTCCTATATTTGTATTATTTCCACTTGATCTAGATAAAGGAGCGGTCTGTTATCACACTGGGATACTTACCAGTTGGAGATGCAGACTTCCCTTATCAAAAGAAGCTAATACAGGGTCTTATGGATTCAGTAGAGGTGTGACAGTATTTTTTTTTTTACTGCTTATTTCATCTAATAGGATCTGATTATAAACTAATTAATTAAATTACCTAATTCCTTGTATTTTTTTCTCTTGTGCTTTCCAAGGCCAAGCAAGTGGAGTTGCAGTTCACTGTGGGGGAAGCAATTACCACTGCTGCTTTAGGCACCAGTTCTGGAGCTGTTAGAGATCCATGGACCTGCACCGAAGAGCAGTACAGCCCACCGTCAAGTAAGTATAGCTCTTATCACACAGTGTTTAAAAGGGCTGCAGAGGCCACAATTATGAAAAATACAACATCCCGTGATGTGAACCCTACATGAGGGCAAGGACAATATCAAAAGACCCCAGCATGAATGAATAATATACAGACGCTGCTCGACCTACGAACGAGTTAAGTTCTGGATGATCATTCTTAAGTTGAATTTATTAAGTTGCTTCTGTGCTATATTTTGTATGTTTATGGTTTATATAAGTATGTTTAAGGCTTGTATAAGTAACCTGTATTGTTTTGTACTAAAAAAAATAATCATTTAATAAAATAATATGCTCTATAAAGATAAAAAAGTGAGGTCAAGAGGTCCTGCTCCGTGGTAAAAAAATGGCCGAAAAAAGCGATCCAACCATTTTCTCAACTGCATCAAGCTTCCATAGTCCACTTTCGTTTCAAAAGAAACGGCTCGCCTCCTCCTTACACGTTACATCATCCATATTGAATGGATGCACGGGATATTAAACAATAAAAACGTCAAAGTTCAGGGATGAATAAAGTATCTATCTAGCGCGTTAGAGATACAATACACGTAGTATGTTTACACACGAACTAGAAAGTAGAAGCCAAATTTCTTCTTCGGGGTGGATGCTCGGTGACCTATCACAGCGGCACACGCCGGTAGCGGCGGAAAGAAGCACTACAGTAATGTCCTGTACTCGGAAAAAGGTGCACTCAATACAAATCTAACTTACTTAATGTAAGTTGGGAGGCGTCTACCTTGATAAGGAGCTGCACATGAGGTCATAAGGAGGATAGCTAAGGTATATTTACCCTTTGAGACAGTAAATGGATACTGCCTGCAGAGTTCTTAGAGAAGCAAATGAAAAATTATTCCAAGCTTTACTTGAATCGTCAGATGTGAAGAGCAATGATGTGGTTCCTTGGGTCCTCAACTCCGTATTGTCAAAGTACATTCCAAGCCAAAACCCTCATGTGCGCCAGGCTGCCTGCATCTGGCTTCTCTCCCTGGTCAAGAAACTCAGACAGCACAAAGAAATTAAGGTAATAAACAGAATATGGAAAATATCCGTAACTCTACTCTTTTACGTTTCTTAGTTGGCTTTTCAAAATCACTTCATGAAACTTTATATTCATCTTGTTTCTTTGTTTATTCTTTCAGTCCCATTTGAAGGAGATACAAGTTGCATTCATCACAGTTCTTTCAGACCAAGATGGTAAGAGACATTTGTAACCCAACCAGGTTTTTATACGCTGTCAACTGCAGTAAAGAAATTGAAATCTATTCCTTAATGTAGACTTAAGTCAAGACGTGGCATCCAAAGGTCTTGGCTTGGTCTATGAAATGGGTGGAGAGAAAGACCAGCAGGAATTGGTCTCCACTTTGGTGGAAACACTCATGACTGGCAAAAGGTGAGGGTTCCGACAAAGTAGCCAATCCTGCTAAAGGTTTTGATGATAAAGTTCACTTTACACAGACATTATATTGTTCTCCGCATACAGAGCAAAGCATGCCGTTTCAGAAAACACACAGGTCTTCGAAGGAGAGGGGATAGGCAAAACACCAGATGGGTAAAAATTCACCTTTGTCGCCTTATTCAATGAGTTAATGGAATACGAAATGTTTTTTTTTTTGGTTTGCCCAATAGCCACAGCTTGTCAACCTACAAAGAGCTCTGCTCGTTGGCCAGCGACCTGAACCAGCCTGATCTCGTATACAAATTCATGAACCTGGCTAACCATCACGCCATGTGGAATTCTCGAAAGGTGACTGGTTCCTCCCTACTTTGACCAAGATTGTCAGTCGATTATTAAAAATGAGTAGCAAATTAACAGTTATTCTGGCAATAAATAAGATCCTACTGACAAAGCAGAATATAGTATTAACTTAGATTTGTTTCACACACTCGTTTTTCAGGGCGCTGCGTTTGGTTTTCACATGATTGCCACCAAAGCCGGGGAGCAGCTGGCGCCATTCCTCCCACAGTTGGTGCCAAGGTTGTACCGATATCAGTTTGACCCTAACCCCAGCATTCGGCAGGCAATGACTAGCATCTGGGATGCCTTAGTTACCGATAAGACCTTGGTAGGAGAAGTCATATATTGGGCATCTTCAGAGATTTGTGTATTTGTTTGAATATGTTTGTTTATTCTTATCGGTTTCAGGTTGACAAACATCTCAAAGAAATTCTACGTGATGTTATTTCAAACCTCACTAGTAACACCTGGAGAGTGCGGGAGTCCAGGTCAGTTCCTCACATGCCTATTTTGATTATCATATGATAATGTATCTTCAGTTGGGGCCAAACTTCGAAGTCTGTTTGACCAAGAATGATTGCAAATTTTATGTACCGTATTTTCATGACCATAGAGCGCACCGTGTTAAAAATTGCAGTCTGTAGCTGGTTCTATTTCTTTATTTAACACAAACACTGGGCACACCGCACAATGGGGCCACGGGTGCCCTCTGCTGCAGCTGCATTACGCCAATATTGACAGGCAAACAAGTGTGCGTATTTCAAAATATAGCGGGAGCAAAACTGAGTTTGGTTGTGGTTTATTTAAGTATTGATTACAAAGTAAAACACACGAATAACAACTTGTCGGAGTTCGTTTTTCAGCTACCTCCACTTGTAAACAATCTATTCATTCATCCTCAATTCAACACACCATGTCCGACGAAAGCAATTAATGGACACGCAGAGAAGTTTAGAAGTCACAGAAGAACACATAAAAGTTGCATTTAGTTAGAATTGAAAAATCCCACAAAAACATCGGATTTCCCCCAAGAATGTTGTAAGTTATGTATGACACAGCCATGGCATAAATGTGCGACCTTCCAGTCTCGGGACTGACGCCCAATCCTAAGGGCCCCTGAGTTTGTCTACGTCTGCCGCTTTACACCACACAGAAAAATGAATGCTAATGGAAGGTTTTAGCAATTATGTATTTGTGATTGAAGCAGCAATTTAGCATCCCCTTATGTTCAATAATATTCTTTCCTCACAGCTGTCTAGCCCTCAACGACTTGGTTCGAGGCCGCCAAGCCGATGACCTCATTGACCACATGGCTGAAATATGGGAGACCCTATTCAGAGTCCTTGATGATATCAAAGTGAGCAAAGTGAACCCAGAATATGTTACTATTTAAAGATAATTAAATGTGCAACTGAAGCTCAGTGTCATGGTTTGTTTAAATTATGTTATTAGGAGTCTGTGAGGAAGGCTGCAGATCTTACCCTGAAAACACTCAGCAAGGTAGAGACTTCATTCACCCCATTCAAAGATTAATTTAAAAGTAACCCCATTATGACTCCTCTCTCCATCGAGGTGTGCACCCGTATGTGTGAGTCGACCGGCTGTATTGCACAGAGAACTGTGGCAGCACTTCTGCCTACATTGCTGGAGAAGGGTATAGTCAGCAATGTCTCTGGGGTTCGCTCGCTGAGGTAATAGCCCGACTGCTTACATTGTGCTAATTGAGGCTTGCATGTTAAAATTGTCTGATTTGTGTACCAGCATCCAGACCTTGGTTAAGATCAGTAAAACAGCCGGTGCCCGACTCAAGCCTCATGCAGTCAAACTAATCCCAGCCCTCCTGGAGGCCTTGAGCACCATGGAACCGCAAGTCCTCAACTACCTCAGCCTCAGAGCTACAGAGCAGGAGAAGGTAACGGCGTCCCTCGTTGAGGATTATGAACTCGTCACAACTTTTTTCACCAATTTTTATAGAGTGCCATGGATGCTGCCCGGCTCAGCGCTGCCAAAGCCTCACCAATGATGGAAACCACTAATATGGTAATAATATATATTTTTTTAAAGTTCTGAATTTTATAGATGTCTACATTTTTGTTGTGTGTGTTTAGTGTTTGCAGCACCTTGACGTGACCGTGTTGGGGGAGCTAGTTCCCCGGCTGTGCGAGCTGCTGAAGAGTGGAGTCGGGCTTGGCACTAAGGTAACAATCTTAAACTGGAGTATTGATGGCATTGTTAGATTAGGACTGTCAAATTTTAGATGGGAAAACTTGAACCACTAGGTTGCTGTGACTTGTCCTTGCTTGCTGCTTTCCTATCTATAAGCACTCTATCACACATGAGCTAGTCTGAACCAGTTAAGACCATTTGGTCCCACACTTATGAGGCTGATTCCTAACAGCATAAAAATAAGAGGGCATTTTAGATGAGAAAGACTGTGTATTCAATTTTCGCATCCAGTATATAGTTAAAAGAGAATATGCTGTCTCCTGGTTCTTATTTCTAGTATAGCGAGCATTTCAGCTATGAGAACCAGGCTGACGTTCAAGCCAAACCTTACAAGAAGATCAAAACCTCTCAAGCTGCATGCTTCCATGACACAGAACACTACTTTGGTGCTCTCTTGCTACATTTTTTTTTTTATAAATAATCCATCTTCAAGAAAATGGTTTTGTGATTTTTGTGGGATTTTGTTGCTCATCCATGTTTTTCCTGACATTTTTTTTTTTCACAGGGAGGTTGTGCCAGCGTAATCATTTCGCTCACAGTGCAGTGTCCACAGGACCTCACACCATACTCAGGTGCCATGCTACCCTCTACTTGGTTACCATATTTTCACGCCCATAGGGCTCACCGCAGTCTCCGTATTTGGTTATCTTTCCGAATTCAACACTACTGGAGGTGCTCCCGCCGGATAAGGTCCTTGGCTTGCATGAAATATTTCCACTCCCACATGCAAGGTGCAAATGCACCGTGCTTTACTGTTCTATTAGAAGAGGTTTTACTAACGTTTGCGCTACGACAGGGCACATTTTTTTGGGACATCACAATTATGCATACAAGTGTGCATATTTAAAAATATAGTGGTAGCAAAACTGAGTTTGGTTGTATTTTATTTAAGTATTCTTTACAAAGTAAAACACAAGGATAAAAACTTGAGTTTGTTGCGAACCTTCAATTCATTAACCTTCAAATCTCTTGCAGCAGCTCCTCGGTTTCCATGTTCTTCCGCGTAACATAAAAATCAACACACCACGGCGGACAAAAACACAGAAAGCTGTTAGTGGGGTAATAAGGTTAAGGATTTAAGTCATATCTGGGGGGACCCCTCTGTTTAGCATCCGGTAGCACAATAACTTTCATTTGCTCGATACACTGCAGCGTTATAATCGTAGAGCACTTCCGCTAACAATGCATTGCGTGTGATGTCAGATATAATGGAATTTAAACTAGAGACGCTTAAAAGTCACAGGAGACGCATTTAAGTCGCATTTAGTTGTAATTGTGAACTATCTCACAAAAACATTGGATTTCACCCAAAAATGTTGTAAGTTGACTCGGCCAAGGCTCGAACCTGTTATTTTCCATTCTCTGGAGCGGCTCCCAACCTTAAGGCCACCGAGCTGGTCTACATCCACCGCCCTGCATGAGCGACAGGGTGCACTGCCCTATAGGTGTGAAGAAAATGTGAGTCTTATGGGCGTGAAAATATGTTACTTTTTTCTTGTACAAGCCAGATACTTAGCAGCTTTTGGCACTTTTAGGTAAACTAATGAGTGCTCTGCTAAGCGGCATTCATGACAGAAGCGCTGTAATTCAGAAAGCCTTCGCCTTCGCTCTAGGCCATCTAGTCAGGGTAAGGAATTTGAAATCAAATTGAATTTAGTCATTTGAAAGACAATTTAATTCTCATCACATCCAATTGCCCTTGGATCTGTAACATAATAAGCTTTCTTGTTTTCCCATTAGACTGCTAAAGACAGCAGTGTGGAGAAGTTACTTCTGAAGCTCAACACTTGGTACTTGGAGAAAGAAGGTCAGCATGCAGTTGCTACAACTTGCATTTATTCCTATTGCTATCTTTGGTAAGGGAGCTGCTCAAGCTAGCATGGCTTGCCTGCTAGTATAGATGACTAGCGATGCTCAATTGGTACGATGGCCTTAAATTGTTGCTGCTAACCCTATCGCGGCTGGTATCACTCATGTAGCCGCTAGAATTAGCAATGAGCGTCAGTAGTTGCAAATGCTAGCAGCTAACTGTACTTGATTTTCTCATCACTTTTTGTTAACTAACCAGGCTGTATTAACATGTGCTTATTTGTTGTTGAAATTGACAATTATTGCCTAACAGCTACAGATGTAATTAAATATGGCGTTAGCAACTAGACATTAACGATAACAGTGTTTGGCGAACCACACATATACTCGGGTATTTATAAACTCTGAGAGAAAATAGTCCGTTAATGTATTTAATCTTTATCATCTGAAATAGCTGAACATTTTTCCAAATGAAAAATAATATCTAGCTTGGTTTTAATTGCTTGACGGCAGTAATATTCAGAAAAGGGAAACGGCTTGATTTTCTTTGTTCAGAGCCCGTGTGCAAGTCTTCCTGCGCCCTGACTGTGCATGCCATCAGCCACTACAGTCCAGATGTGCTAAAGGCCCATGCAGGGGTGGCCCTGCCACTGGCTTTCCTGGGCATGCACCAGGCGGCTGCTGCTGAGGAGGAGAAAGGAGAGAGCCAGGATGCCACCTTGTGGGCTGAAGTGTGGCAGGAGAATGTCCCCGGTGAGAAACGTTAACCCTGTATTGTGCCATGGGCAATGAGTCGTAGCCTATAGGACAAGGGTGGGCAAACTTTTTGAGTCACGGCCTGAATTATGTTAAAAGATTTGGCACACAGCCACGGCAGGAAGAAAAAAAATGACACAATATATATGTATGTATGTATGTATGTATGTATGTGTGAAAGTATATATATTTATATTATATATATAATATATATATATATATAATATAAAATCTGCCATTACAGACTCTTAAACCAATACTTTGGCAATGCATGAGGGAAAAAGCTATCCTATTTTCCCTAATATGTATTTATTAATAACATGCATAAATGTTTATGTGAATGTTATATTTCATTTTATATTAACAGAGCATTTCATCAAATTTGTTTTAAACACTCAGAAAGAAAACAAATTTATATATTCTGCCCCTTTAAAGGAGCTATACAGAATTTAGAACTTTTTTTACTCACTGGCGCCATCTCCTGGCTTGTGTCATTACAGCCTTAGGCATCTCGTTCATGATGCGAGTGCAAGTATATGCATTTCTTAGACACGCTCGGCTAAACTCTTCTTTATTTTTTCCATCTTTTTTGGAGTTTAGGTTGTCGCTTGGACTATACTTGAAGTAGAATTTTAATCATTTTAATGGCAAACTAACAAATATAAACTGCAGGGATGAACATGGTGTGAAACTTTAGCATTCCCCCACACCCATACCTGCTACCCAATGTGTTCCTCCCCAAACAGCTTTGCTAAAAGTAAGATTAAAGTGGGTAAGCGTATTGGAAAATAAAACATAAAGGCTCTGTAACTTAGTTGGGTATTGTTAACACATACTTTAAAGGTGGTGTCCGTATCTTCGAAATTATGTACTTGGGTCTGGCTGAAATCATTATTGCAGCTCATTTTGTCGCACGTGCAGGTATGTGAAATTCTTTGATGCGCCAAATAAACTCTTCCTTTTCTTATATCTTGGGATTTCTGTTGGCATTTGGATTGTTTTTGAAAAAGTCATTTTTTACTTTCACCACTTTCATTGTAGAATGAAAGAAAACTGTTAGCACATGCCTCAAATCCATCTCTGCCACCCACATGCCTTGTTTCCTCCAGCATAATGCCCTCTGTGGCTTGGGACACTGATGATAAAAGATTAAAGCAGATAGGTGCGTTGGAAATATATATAAAGGCTATTTAAACTCAGTTGGGCATTGTTAACACATTTTCAATAGTGAAAATATTTTATTTTGAACTTTTTAAGGAAAAATCAAACAACGCATCCTACTTCCAAACACTTAATTTGACATTATGCCTTAAGAAACCCAAAATGCAAGTGTTTTCTTTTGCATGACATTTAAAGGATATCTTGATAAATAAAATACATGACCAAATAAATTGCAAATACAGAAAAACGCACAATAAAGGGTACAAAAGGACATTTGAATGCAGTACCTTATATATTTTTTCAAAAAAGGACACTGGGGACAAGAGTGGCACCAAAACAACGTTCCTTATTTTTTATTTAGAAGTATTTTTCTTTTTGTTTAGGCCATAGTTTGTCAACCTCTGCTGTTTGAACATTGTATAATAATTAAAATTCCAATTACGATCATGACTAAGTATTTTTTTGGATTCAGGAAGTTTTGGCGGCATCCGACTCTACATGACGGAGCTCATCGCCATTACCCAGAAAGCTTTGCAGTCCCAGTCTTGGAAGATGAAGGCCCAAGGTGCGGCCGCCATGGCAACAGTTGCCAAGGAACAGACGGGCTCGCTGGTTTCTCCGCATCTTGGGTTGGTGCTTAACGCTTTATTGCAAGGCCTGGCAGGACGCACGTGGGCGGGAAAGGTAATACCCCCCAAAAAAAAAAAAAGTAAGATTTTCTGAGCGCTATGAAATGTGTCTGTTTGGTTATTATCCCGCCTCAGGAGGAGCTACTGAAGGCCATTGGATCAGTTGTCTCCAAATGCAGGTCTTTGTTTGCACTCGTGGGTGTGTAGACTCTATATGTTGACAATGAATCATCTCACTTTATTATCTGCATGGCCTCTACAGTGATGAGCTCCAGAAGCCTTGCGCCGGCCAACCCACGACTTCTGAGGTCCTGGACGCCGTCCTCAAAGAATGCCGCAAAGAAAGTCTGGTATATAAGATGGCTGCTCTGAGTTGCGCTGGCGACGTGCTCCACAGCTGCAAAGAGGACCGCTTCAGCGATATGAGCGACATTCTCTTCCCTCTGATAAAAAAGGTAACATGTTTTGGTGTCCTCCCTGGCCTGTTTATTGGTAAAGTGACATGATTTCTCTGCAGAGCTGCCCGGAGAGCGGCGCGCCATCAGCGAGGTCGCGAGAAGAGGATGTTGAACTCACCAGCAAGGAGAAAGAACTGCAGACTGAAGTTCTGCTTTGCGCGTTTGAGATGATGGGGAAGACTTGGCCTAAAGACTCCCAGACTCAAAGTGAGTTTTACTCACTTCTGAAAGTGTTATTTGTGTATGATGCGCACTTTTTCCCCAAAAAAGAACTCAAAAGTTTGGGTGCGCATTTTATGGTAGTATATTGAAACAATTCATTATTATTCATATTATCATCCGTTTTTTTAACATTTGTTAAGCCTTAGTTTGCCCACCCCTACTTTTGGCTATTTTTTGATCAAATATTTTTAATTTAAATCTGGTTTGCAGTATTGGTCATTTTTCTATTACCAAATGTGTGCAATAATTGATCAGTGAGAAATTATCACTGACCTAATCGTAAAACATTGGTTGCAGCAGGAATCAAACTTGGGTCGCAGTGGTGAGCGCACCCAAATCCAACCACTGGTGTGGATGATGTATGATCATGAGATTAAAGCAAATGCCTTATCAGACCATTTTTTTCCAAGGTACCAGGGTCGAATGTAAAGAATGGCGAAATCAAAGTCGTCCTGAAAGATAAAAATAAACATTGATGAGTGAAAAAAACTCATGTTTGTAATGATGAATCTGACTTTGAAAGATATTTAATAAATACATAGTAATGTTCTTTTGTTTGTTTTGTTGTGCTTTTTGTGTATATTGTCATTGTTAACGTTGTCAATAAACGATAATAATCATGGCTGCACGTACAGTGCTTAGTTTGAGCTGAGAAAATTAAACAATTTCATACCATTTTTTAAAAATATGAATTGTAAATAGACGGCATTTATATAGCTTTTTACCAATCACAGAGAGCCTCCGAAGCACTTTAAAATGCACTTCACACTTTACCCATTCACACACACACTCACTCACCGAGTCAGCACTGCAAGGCGCCTACCGTCTAATGGGGGACATTAAGGGTTCACTGTCTTGCCCAAGGACACTTTTAACTCTGAGGAGCCAGGAACCGACCTTGCGACCTCTTTGGTCCCAAGACGACCGCTGTACGTCCTGAGCTACTGCCACCCAATATTAGCTAAATACTGTGAATTCCAAACGGCAGAGCATACCTGATAACAAGCTTCATGCGCAAATTTAAAGGGGCAGTGTGTAATATTTATTGCCTCGTAGTGGTACAAAAATACCTTCATTCACTTCATAAAACACATTAATTTGAATAATGGGCAAAAATACATGGCCTATCATTTAAAATCTTAAGGCTCTACACTACCCTTTTCACCCACTAATTTACTCTCACCCATCTGTGTGGCCATACAATACATATTAGTGATAAATAAAACATAATAAGTATAGCGCTTATACATGCTTAACGTGCAACCCTAATTTTCGATTATAAATCGTTATAAAATGTTTTTAAATTCTGCTCTGCTCCAACTACTCATTGTAACAGACATTGACGCGAAGCAGTCGGGTGTTAAAGGGAGTTTAAACCCTCCCTTTGTGCAATGGTATGCCCCAGCGGCAGTGTTGTGGTGTGTGACTTCATGTCGCACACACAAAAACGGTTTACTTGAGCAGAATCTATGGTTCTCTGACTCATTATTACAGCTCGTGCACACACACCTTGTCTGTAACACACACACACACACAAGCTTTGAGTTCTTTATTTTTTCTTGATTAAACATTTTGCACGGTATTCTCGAAAATATGGTAAATTTGTCTCGCTGCCAAGATGTGCTGCAAATGTGTCCACATTTACAAGTAAATTCACTGCTGTGTGGAGCCCTGATGCTTTACTGTTTTGAATATTAGGTACAATGCGTTTTATTTTTTGTTTTGTTTTTTAAGCTCGCTTCCAGGTGGAGGTGTGTAGCCTCATGTGTGAGAAGCTGCATTTGAGCACATGGAAGGTGCAGCTTGCTGTCCTCCGCTGCATGAAGGCCTATTTCCAGGGGTAATGTTTTTTTAAATCGCTCCACTTAGCTACTTGCTGTCACTTGAAAAATGTTTTTTTCCCCCTACAGACTGTTGTTGCTGGAAAAGAACAGCAGCGACGTGAGCACGCTGTCCCGCATATTAACAGACACCTGCGCTGCACTTACTCATCCTTTAGGTAAATGTCACACATTAGTTTTGTTCTTTGATCACATGTCAAACTAAAGCCTGGTTTCTCAATTTTCGACAGAAAACAAAAGTTACTCATCTGTAAGGACGGAGGCTTTGTCTGTAGTGGAGCTGATTGTGAAGAGAACTGGAGGTAAGGACACCAAGGGGTAAAAACACCATATTGGAGCTTCATGCTGACAGTTTGTAACATGCAACAAGTGCGATTTTAAGTTGGACAGTAGAACCCCGGGATACGGCATTAATCTGTTCTGAGGTGGGGATTGTAGTGTGGAGTGTAACTACCTTATCTACTGGACTTCAAGTCTCTCTTCAAGAGTATAAGTCGTACAGGCCAAAAATCATTATTAAGAAGGAAAAACATGTTTAAGTCACACTCATCGAACAAGTCGCATTTTGAGGTAATATTGAGTTGATGAAATTCATCAGCAAAAACCTACCGTAAATTCCGGACTATAGAGCGCACCTGATTATAAGCCACACCCACCACATTTCGAGAGGAAAACCGATTTTGTACGTACACAAGCCGCACCTGTATATAGGCCGCATGCGCCCACATCCAGACCCGACTTTAAGTCTCGCGATTGTAGCTGAATATCCTTCATTAAAGTGCACAGTCTAAAAATCACAGCCGGCTAAATGAACAGGAAATGATACCGGTACCTAAGGTTTGATGCAGACCGGCAGAGTCCGGTTCCCCTTGAAAGTAATCCAAAGAAAAAAGTGTATATTTCCAAAGGCAAGGGTGGGAAAAATATACTGGACTGTCTCAGAAAATTAGAATATTGTGATAAAGTTCTTTATTTTCTGTAATGCAATTAAAAAAACAAAAATGTCATACATTCTGGATTCATTACACATCAACTGAACTATTTCAAGCCTTTTATTATTTGAATATTGCTGAATTTGGCTTACAGCTTAAGAAAACTCAAAAATCCTATCTCAAAATATTAGAATATCATGAAAAAGTATACAAGTAGGCTATTCAACTAATCACCTGAATCATCTAATTAACTCGAAACACCTTGCGAGGTTTCCTGAGCCTTAAAAACACTCAGCTTGGTTCAGTAAACTAAATCACAAGTATGGGGAAGACTGCTGATCTGACTGCTGTCCAGAGGACCATCATTGATACCCTCCATCAGGAGGGTAAGACACAAAAAGAAATTTCTCAAAGAGCAGGCTGTTCAGAGTGCAGTTTCAAAGCATATCCACAAAAAGTCTGTTGGAAGGGAAAAATGTGGCCGGAAACGCTGCACAACCAAGAGAGATGACCGCAGCCTTAACAAAATTGTGAAGAAGAGCCGCTTCCAGAATTTGGGGGAGCTTTAAAGACAGTGGGCTGAAGCTGGAGTCCAGGTATCAAAAGCCACAGTTCACAGACGTGTCCGGGAAATGGGCTACAATAGCCGTATTCCCATGGTCAAGCCACTTCTGAACTCAAGACAACGGAAGAAGCGTCTGACTTGGGCTATGGAGAAGAAGCACTGGACAGTTGCAGAGTGGTCCAAAGTCCTCTTTTCAGACGAAAGCAAGTTTTGCATTTCATTTGGAAGTCAAGGCGCCAGAGTCTGGAGAAAGGCTGAAGAGGAGCAAAATCCAAGTTGCTTGAAATCCAGTGTGAAGTTCCCACAGTCAGCAATGGTTTGGGGAGCCATGTCAGCTGCTGGTGTTGGTCCACTGTGTTTTATCAAGTCCAGAGTAAATGCAACTGTGTACCAAGATATTTTAGAGCACTACATGCTTCCATCTGCTGAAAAGCTCTATGGAGATGAGGATTTCATTTTCCAGCATGATCTGGCACCTGCCCACAGTGCCAAAACCACCAGTAACTGGTGCACTGACCATGGCATCACTGTCCTTGATTGGCCTGCTAATTCCCCTGACCTGAACCCCATCGAGAATTTGTGGGGTATAGTTAAGAAGAAGATGAAAGACACCAGACCTACAACTGCAAATGAGCTGAAGGCCGCTATCGAAGCATCCTGGGCATCAATAACACCTCAGCAATGCCACAGGCTGATTGCCTCCATGCCACGCCGGATTGATGCAGTAATCCGTGCAAAAGTTGTTGTAAATGTTTGATTTAGTTTTGCTGTTATAAAATTATTTTTTTACTTGGTCTGAGGAAGTATTCTAATATTTTGAGATAGGATTTTGGATTTTTTTTTCAGCTGTAAGCCAAAATCAGCAATATTCAAATAATAAAAGGCTTGAAATAGTTCAGTTGATGTGTAATGAATCCAGAATGTATGACATTTTTGTTTTTTTAATTGCATTACAGAAAATAAAGAACTTTATCACAATATTCTAATTTTCTGAGACAGTCCAGTATATCCACTATTGTCCACCGTGTCCACAAACACTCACCTTTACCGGTCCCCACTTCCCGTCAGCCTGCGTTTTTTACGCCCCTTCTTTTTAATTCGCCCGTCCAAAACATATCAAAATGAGTGTCCAAAAGAAATTTTAAAAAATACATTACAAAAATATACAGTTGCAAATACATATTATACATGGTTACACATATTTACAAAAAAAGACGGTACACCGAGAGAGTTTTCAAAGCTTTAATAATAATAACATAACTTTCATCCCAAACGGTGCCAGTGACAGGGCAGTTAATGGTAGCAATACGCTAGCAACACGCTGGCAACACAGTAAACGGGTCTGTTAAAAAAACATACCGTACTTGTAAAAATCACGGTAAACCGTCCTTATCTTCCTCCTTAAAACTGAAGCCATCAAAGACGTCTTCCTCAGTGTCGGAAAGAAACAGTGTCATTTAGACGTCGTCCCATGCTACCGCAGCCTCACTCGCGCTGTCACTGTCGCTGGTGTGCCCTCCTCTCCGTCACGGCTTTTCGGAACCCGTTGGTGATGGTGGATTTTTTTATGCTGCCGCACGCTGTCTGGATCCACTGGCAGACTTGTGAAAAAGTTGCCTTTTGCATGCGGCCAGTTTTAGTGAAAGATTTCTCGCCGCTAGTCAAGCCAAGAAGTGTCAGTATTCCTCGGCGCATATATTCCACCGGTCTAAATCTTACCTTTTGTACTCGAGCGCCGCTGGCGGCCGTTAGAAAAATTGCATAAATTGGCCGCATCACTGAATAAGCCGCAAGTTTTGGGGAAAAGTAGCGGCTTATAGTCCGGAATTTACGGTACATGACATCTTGGAAGGCAACTTAAAATAAAAATAAAATAGAGAACACAGTATAACGTTACACGTACGTGCATATCGCAGACAAGCTCATAGGCAAGGCAAGTTTATTTGTATAGCACAATTCATACACAAGGCAATTCAAAGTGCTTTACAGAAATGCCAAAGATCCGAAGCCTACGATCTGAGAGTGCCGGTCTTCTGGTGATCCCAAGAGCAAAGAAGTGTTCTGCTGGTTCGAGAGCGTTCTCCATCCGGGCACCGGTGCTGTGGAATGCTCTTCCCCCTGAGATCCGATCTGCAACCTCAGTGGAAATGTTTGAATCTAAACTTAAAACTCACTTCTACTCCATAGCATATGAATAACCTACTCTTCTCGTCGGCTGAAAAATAGTCTGTGTAATATAGTGTAATAATCTGTGAAGCCCTTTGACTGACTTGACAAAGAGACAGGTTAAAAACACACAATTACAGTTAAAACACAGAAGAAAACACATTAAAAATTTTAAATGTGGTTTTTAAAATGCATTAAAACCACATAAAATAAAATCAATGAATTAAAATAAAGTAAAAGTGAAGAGTGCAGATAGAACCTTTTCAGTTTTCAGTAAGAACATAATATATAGAGTTATTCAGATATCTCTAACAAAAAGAGCATGCTTACAAAACTATCATCTTAACTACAATGAAATATTCATTCGCTGTGTCATTTTTACTGGTAAACAACTCAGGTGGTAGATGATAATCTGCTTCCTCCTTGGGCTTCTATGTTGAGGTCAAGGTTGAAATTATCAACACAGGTTTAGCGCGCCCTCTTGCGGGTTAGTGTGAAAATAACATGTGAAATGATGTATCGGTGATATAATTATGCATTAATGATTTAAATATAAGTCTCATGGAAATATACGTCGCAAAAAATGTGACTCGTAGTCCAGGTAGGTAATGTGTTCCAAACCTTTTGGCACCCCAGACAAAAACATTGAAATAACAAAATAGTTAATAATATTCATCTGTAATATATGTGTACAGTTATAAGTAAAATTTTAAATAAATATACATGCATGTAAAGGGAAAAAGGAAATTTTATTTACCTTCGGTGTAATGTGACCTAAGCTGGTTGAGTGGAGTAGGGGGTAGATGCAGAGGATAAAAACTGTTTTAACAACTGACGTGTTTTGTTTTTAATGTTTTAACTGCGGTTTGTTCTTCATATAACATGCATTTGATTTCAAATATATTTGTCAGGCACAGTCCGTCATTACGCTCAAGCTCTGTTTTATAGTGAAATATACTCATAAATAATGCACTGTGCATGTCATCAAAACTGTATTGGCTTGAATGTTATCTAATCTTATCTAGGCGAGTCAGACTGTTCTTTAAATGTTTGAGCATTACTGAGGTACTGCCTTTATACGCAAGGTCTGTTTGGCAAACTTTGCAAGTAGTCTTTTGAATTTGCCGTATCCAGGCCAAATAGCCTTGGTCCAGGTACCGGATGTCTGACACCATCATTTCAGTACGTTACCCCTCAAGACGCTATTGCTCATGAGTGACACTCCGCAGAGATGATAATCATGTAAGATGCCTTACTCTGTTGGGAAAAATGTGTCCGGCAACATTAGTATATTTCTATTATCAGTTTTTGGCGTCGATTAATTGTTGCAACCCTAATCCTAAGGCTGGGGGGTTTACTGTATTGTTTGAAATTGGGTCCTTCCTTTAAAACACGGTACGTGAAATGACCGTCGTGATGTTGTGTGCACACCAGAGAGCGAGCAGTGGGATTGCGTGTCGGTGAAGAGTCGAGAGCAGCTGCAGCGTTCCTTGTCCACGCTTCAGACGGACAGCAGACCCGACTTGAGGGAAAAAGCCCAAGAACTGCGCAGGCACATTCAGAGCCAGCCGTGAAAACATTCATACAGACTTGTCTGTGGTAAAAGTACTGTATTTTCAGCACTACAAGGCGCAACCCCCAAAAATAGTCTTGTCAGAGATTTTCGTTACATATGGGGCAGAAAGTTGCATACACAGTAAGAGCTACCGTGTTCCATCATGTATAACCGTTGAGCTCTTTACACACTTAGGATATTTTATGAGTAATCAGTCTAATTAAAATCGCACATTGTTTGCACCAAAAATTTGGCGCCAACACCATTCCACTGGACAACAAGTGGTACAGATGACACATGAAAAGGCATCAGTTTCTCATTTCCGCACTATTTTTACGCACGGTGCCAGAAACACTGATTTTCATAGTGTAAACTGCTAGGGAAAGCATTTTTTCCACATCTTCACAAGTGCGTTAATAACCTCTTGTTTTAATAAATATACATACATAAAATCATTTGTATAGTATTTATAAAAAAAAAAAACTTATTTCTGTTTCTGGCATTGTCAACATTGTTGACACACGGATGAAGAAGTGGAGAAAATGTTTATTCCATCAGATTGCACTATGCAAATAAATGTTTCTGGCACCGTGAAAAAATATAGTGTGATGATGAAATGAGCTCTAATGCCTTTTTGTATGTCATGTGTATCACTGGCGATACAACGTATTACAATTCACAGTGATGATTATCAATTCATCAATCATTGCTGAAATATGGAAATGCACACCAATAAATACTGTGTGCTTTTCCAATCATATCCACTGTTATGTGGTAAATGAGGCACCAGCTTATGGTCAATTCAGGGTTTTTAGTTGCGCCTTCTAGTCCAGAAAATATGGTAATAATAATAAAGGCACACTTGTGTGAAAGTGTTTTTTTTGTAGTGTGCTTTCTATTTGGCTTCTTTGGACAGTTGTAATGAATTATGATGAACCAGACACTGTCTAACCATGACCCACCCCCAAAGTGAGCCTTTTACTACTGTTGAATGTTTTGTCTACTTGTTGAATATTGATAATAATGTTGCCAAAACGATGAAAGATACTACCTTGGGGAAGTGAAAACTGATTCATTCTTGTATGGAAAAGGAATTTGGTGCCACTTTGTCATGTCTTGAAACTATATGACAACTTTACGTCGTATGCTTTAGTTGTTTGAATTTGTCACTAGTGAAATAAAAACAACTTTGTCTCAACTGTGATTGTTTGAATTATTAAAAATGTTAAATGTGATTTTAAGCACAATTTGTGATACCTTTCCAGCAAAGTGGGTGGGAAATGCAAATCCAATAGAATAAAATGACTCGTAATTAAAAGTAAAATTGGGAAGCACAAAGACTGTTGTACTTGCATGATAATTTCCTTTCATATATCCATGTTACATTCAGTGTTTACACAACTTTTTCATGACTAAATTCAAGCACTTTTTTAGGACTATCGAAGTCATTGTTTGAATTTCCCCAGTACCATTAAAGAAATCTGGTTTGAATCGTATGTTGCAGGTTCACATATCTGCGAGTAACATATGTGTTTTTCAATCTTGCGTGTGCATCTCTCAAGACGTGATTTACTGAAGATTTAAAAAAATCAAATACCGTATAATTGTGAATCTGAACATCCATCCATTATCTGCACCGCTTATCGTCAGTAGGGTCGCGGGGATGCAGGAGCCCATCCCAGCTATCTTCAGGCAGTGGGCAGGGGAAACCCTGAACTGGTTGCCAGCCAATCACAGGGCACACAGAGACGGATAACTCACCCGCTCATTCACACCTCGGGACAATTTGGACTGGCCAATTAACCTAACATGCATGTTTTTGGAATGTGGGAGGAAACCGGAATGCCCGAAGGAAACCTACGCAAGCACAAGGAGAACATGCAAACTCCACACAGGAGGTTCGGTCTCATGACCTCAGAACTGTGCCTGAATCTGAACAATTATTAAGTATTTTGAGAAAAATCTCTCACTATGTAGGTTTTGGGTATAATGACGGTAATATGTGGCTTGTATTTTCAGTTGCTGGAAGTTCTTCCAATTACAATTTACCACAGGTAAATGCTACAAAAACTACCTTAATATTTCTGCACGGCTATATTGAATGCCACTTAATATGTAATTCTTGCACTACTATAATTTCATAATGCCTTGTTTAGGTATCGCATGCACCTGTTCTGTTGGGTGTGATGACGCTACATAGACAATGCTATACAAATTTATACTAGCTGCCGTTAATCACAACGGAAGAAATGCAGGGCGGCAGTAGGAGCAGGAGGTAGAGCGATCGTTTTAGGATTAAGGGATCCCCCGTTCGAATCCCGGCTTGTCCGTGTTACATGCCGAAGTGTCTTTGGGTAAGACACTGAACCCCCAATAAGCAGGTTAGTGCCTTACATGGCTGCACAGATCACGGCCGCTATTGCGAAATGTGAAGCACAATGTAAAGCGCTTTGGGAAGTCATTGACTTGAAAAGCGCTATATGAATGCAGATCATTTCATTTCAATGGCTAAGCAAAACAACCAGAAAGCAGTGTCAGCGTCATTTTTAAGCAGACATGGTGCAAAACATGGCAACAATTCAAGCATTTAACAGGCACTTCACCCAAATTCCGAGCACTTTAATACTTAAGAACATTAAAATTTAAGCACTTCAAGGACCCATATGAACCCAGAACAGAGAATTAAAGTGACCAAACTGCTACGTTTTTTTTATTTGCCAAGCCTTTCGCAAGGATTTTTTTTTCAGGTGCCTGTGGCAGCTACTTCAATTATGTCAACCCCCTGGAGTGAGGCCCGTAAAATACAAAATGTATCACCAACGAGCGTTTTTTTTTTTAAATGCACGTTTATATATATATATATTTTTTTTTAATCAATATTCACTTTTTATTTAAGTCTCTCTTACCACTAAGAGGCGCTAAATAGTACACAATGTCAGTTAAAAATTTTAAAATGAGCCAATGTTCTTTTGCATAGGCAAGATCTTATGCCTGAGCCCGGTCGAAATTCGGGTGGGCCTAAAATGTCAAACATTACATTTGGGTTCGGGCTGGGCTTCTATCAAGTCATGTTTATTTGTATAGTCCTTAATCACAAGGAGTCTCAAAGGGCTGCACAGAAAAACCATAAAATACTACTACTTAAATATCACTTAACAATCCACTTATTGTTATTTCTTTTTCTATGTCTTACAGACATACTATTGTAGTTCATGGTCCAATGCCCATGCTGTCAAAATGAAGGACAGTGTTAATTGTTCCAAATCTCTCACTGAAGACAAAAATTTAGGGTAATGTAACCACAGCAGGCAACGAAAAAGTCTTCCAAAATCCCCCTGACCTCTTCCCGGCTTCTTACAAATGAAATATGAAATTTCGGGTTTGCTTCGGATTCGATTCCCTTTAATTAATTGATCTGGCTCGGGCTGCATCAGGTTTTAATCCCTGTGGGTTTGGGTCGCGTCGGCCTGGATTTTTTTTCCCGGCCCAATCTTCCTTTTCTCCGATTACCCAAAACGACCAAGTCCACATGTCTGTATTAAAACAACACCAGATTACAGATAACGTTTTTAATAAGTGAACTAGAATCATGCATCACATTACAAATAAAAACAAGATGTGTTTGTCTATATTTACAACGTCTGCAGTATAAAGTGTCAAATTCAAGAGCTCATTATGATGATGAGTAACAAAATGTTGAATAATATGAAAAAAGGTTGCCCTTAACACGTTATCAGCCCTGCTGGTCGTTTAGCCGCGGCTTGCCTGCCGTGACCTTTCTGCGGGGGGTGGTTTTCGCTCTGGCTGAGGGCGGTTCGAGACACGGTGGACATTCCGTCCACAAATTTGGTCTTGAAGAGGACGTTGGCGTTGGTGAACATTCCGTCCTTGAGTGACACCACCACAAACTGTAGGAGGGGGATTCCAAACACTTAAAAACTTAACCGAGGTGCATTTTCTATTGGCTTTTTTTCCCTCACCTGAGAGTGCGTAAAATGACTTCTTAGCATCTGTCCGATGTTCTGCGTGTGTGAGAGGTCCAACGCTGCATCCACCTCGTCTAGGATGTAGATGGGGGCGGGCTTGAAGAGCAGCATGGCTAGGATGAGGGACAAAGCCACTAGAGACCTGGGGAAAAAAAAAGACTTTTTAACAGTCATAATTTGTGGCAACAGCAATTCAAGACATAGCTGTGAAGTCGTTCCAGGGCAGGGGTCTCCAACCTTTCTCAAGCCGAGAGCTCCTTTTTGTTACTAGTTGGAGATTCTGTCAACCACCCCAAAAATTTAACGTTCTATAAGTCGTAGTTGTTTTTTATGTTCATAGTTTGGCCGAGGGTGAGACTTACTCCAGTGAGACATCTGAACACATTTTTACATGGCTTTAAATTTCTATTACCAGTACTGTATATCACTTCACATGTTATTTTCACACTAAACCGCAAGAGGGTGCTATTCCGAGTGTTGATTATTTTACCCTTGACCGGCGTAAAAGCGGAAAGAGGAAGCAGGCTTATAGTCTACCTCCAGGACCAACTGGGAGTTGTTTACCGGTAAAAGAGACACAGAGGATGAAGATTTTGTTGGAATTAGTGGTTTGGAGTGAAGATGATAGTTTGGCAAGCATGTTCTTTATGCTTGAGTTATTTATTAGGTGACGTTGTTACTGTCGCGTGTGACCGTGTCTAAAGATATATGTGTAAAGTATAATGTGTTCTCTATTTTAATTTCAAATTGCCTTTCAAGATTACATGTATGATTTTGGGGTTGGATTTCATTCAACTACTAATGGGGCGGCATTAGCTCAGGAGGTAGAGCGTTCGTCTTGGGATCAAGAGATCGCAGATTCGATTCCCGGCTCCTCCGTGTTATATGTCGAAGAGTCCTTGGGCAAGACACTGAATCCCTAATGCTCCCAATAAGGAGGTTGGGGCCTTGCATGGCTGCTATTGGTGTGTGAGTGTGTGTGTGTGAATGGGTAAGTGTGAAGCACATTGTAAAGCGCTTTGGGAGGTCTTCATTGGCTTGAAAAGCGCTATATAATAAATGCAGACACTTTACCATTTATTAGATTTTATACAATAAATTTCCCTTAAAAATGAGACTTATACTTCCTCTTGATCATGCATTTTTTTTGGCTGGTGCGACATACTCCGGAAAATACAATGGGTGCTAGAAAACCGCAATAACCTATCACTGGTGAGCCATTTGCAAAAAAGGTCCGTGGGCAATTCAGCTGTCCTGAGGGAACATCTTCGTGCCTTGTGGGTACAACATTTGAGACACCCGCTCTAGGAAACGCGTTAGAAGCTTTATTGTTCTCATTGAAATGTCTTTTATGTCATTCAATATAGCGACCATCAATTACTACAACATAAGACATGACAGTCCACCGTCAACTCATAATAACAACTTGAACGAGGAGCTGGGGGGAGCACCAGGTTGTGAGAAACACTGAGGCCCTTCTCACCCGACCAGAAATGCAACATGAGAGTCAAGTTCAAAAGGCAGCTCCTCTTCCCCACGGATATCACAAGAACATCTCTGCGCCCGGCATTGTGGTGTGGTCAACCAAGGTGAAAGTAGCACACCTCATCGAGCTCACAGTACCATTAGAAGAGGCTATCCGAGCGCAAGAAAACCAAGCACCCGGAGAAGGCTACAGAGTCCTGGGAATCTGGTTGGAAGGTGATATTCTACCCAGTGGACGTTGGCTGCTGCAGCTACATGGGGTAGTCAGCCAAACGCCCCCTAAAAGACGCAGGAGCGATAGCCTGGAAACTAGAAAGGGCAATAGAAGGCCTGCCAGAGGAGGCCGAGCATAGCAGCTTCTGGTTTTGGTTGAGGGGGAAGGACAGAAGCTGGGGAAAGAACACCTTATCCTGGAAAACTGCTACCAAGGGGGACACATCTATAAGCTGGGGTGGCAGGCAGACGATCATGTCTCTGCTCTGCCATCAAGGCCAAGTTTTCATTTTATTCCAGTACCATTTAAAGAAAAATTACAATGTGAATCATGTATTTTGCAGAGCCACGAATATATCTGCGATTTACATATACCATTTTGATCTCGTGTGTGTGCAATTATGAAGACATGTGTTTTTTAAATCTTCAGTAAATCACAAATATATTTGTGGATCTTCATATGTGTGTCAATATTTTGAAGACAAATTTATCCCCATGTAGGTGTTTGGTAAATGACAGTAGTGTAGCTTACATATTCAGTTGGATGATCACGATATCACTAGGAAAGACTATCTAATTTTTACACATGGCCCTTAGTCAATGTCCATGATTCATACGTAATCCTTGCGCTAATACACATTTCATAGTGCCCATTTTTTGTGTAGAGTGTAGCAAAGGGT
Organism: Urocampus carinirostris; assembly: GCF_059441175.1. Lineage (NCBI taxonomy): Eukaryota > Metazoa > Chordata > Actinopteri > Syngnathiformes > Syngnathidae > Urocampus > Urocampus carinirostris. The sequence continues at coordinate 39,432,652 of NC_142356.1, read as the reverse complement.
GAGCAAAAAATATAGTTAAGCATTCATCTCAGTCATATGACTGGAAAGCGCCGACTCTCCCTGTGTGAAAGGTTGGATCTCTTGTGTACACTACGCAGAAAGCTGTGCGTGGATTTCTTCCATGCTTTAACCATGGCTTGTATTTTTTGTTTCCAAGACATCCTTCAGCAAAACTACAACCTCTAGGCATCTTGTTGGGATTAATCTTTCCTAATGCACGTTGCACAAGACAACACCATACAAAGCGGTGCGATTGCATTTTCTGTGTCGGCGTCATTTTTAAGCCAACTTTATTATTAATTTACTTTTTCTCATTTGATGCGTGGTCTGTCAAGTTTGCCTTTATGCTTGAGTTACTTATGCAGCAAGAACTTCAAGCATTTTCAAGAACTTCGCCCACAATCCAAGCATATTTCTTTCCTTACAAACCAAACATTAAAATACAAGCATTTTCCCAGATTTCAAGCACCCGTATGAAACCTGTAACTAGCGGTTGATGTTGAGCCCGGATAAAAAGCAATGACCACAATTTGACGTTCTGCGCTTACCTCTGCCCCCCGCTCAGTTCGGACAGGTTTTCCTTCCAGATGTTGCCCAGGGCCACCCTGAACTCCAGACCGTCCAGGACGCCGCAGCCCTGTGGGGGAGCCAGCTTGGCTGAGGCTCCCGGAAGCAGAGTGGAGAAAATGGAACCGAAATCCTTGTTGACCTGTGGGTTCATAGTACGACATAATTTGTTAGCATTAGCATGAAGCTAACTAAACTAGACTAAATGCTAAGTCGTCATTGTTACAAATCCACCTGACTTAACAGTAAATTGAGTATAAGAATAAATACAAGAAAAAACCCAGGTTACAGAATCCCTACCTAACAATGTTTTCACGTCATATAAGATGTTTTGTCAGCATAAGGCATTCATCCCACAATATGGCATCAACAAATTTTTTGAATGACAAAAAAACCTCACTTATTAAAATTACAAAGTTTGCAGTGTCCGTGCGTACAATTGTGCAAATGTCTAAGATGCTGGTCTGCTATTGCTTTGCGTCAAAGCATCATGAAGATGCCGATCTGCTGAACTACCTCCCACAATACCGTTCTTACCGTTAAAGGTGGTCAACTTTAAAATGTTCTACTTGCTGACGCAATCTTCTGGCTGAAATCATGATTGCAGCCTCTGTCAAGCGCCTTTTGATGCTTGTGCACATGCGGGTAGACACCACAAATACTCTTCTTTTTCATCTTTTTGAGGGTTTGGTTTGGCATTTGGACTGTTTTTGAAACAGTTCTAACACCATTTTCATCCTAGAATAATAAGTAACAACGAGCACAAACGTGGAATCACCCCAAACTACCCCAAACTACTTAAACGACGCACACCTCGCCTTTAGGTTCAGAATTTTGTATGCTTCATAAAGACTTAGCAAGTCGACGATCCAATACTTCATCTTCGTACAGTATTTGTTAGCCATAGGCTCCAAGACTTGCAGGGATTCTAAAGGAAGAAGTTAAAATATAACCATAAAAACAAAACTTGCGATTTAAGGCTAATCCACCATTGTTACAAATTCACCTGTTTCAACAGAAAACTGCTAAAATGAATAAATATTGTTTACCCATTTTTTTACAGCTTTGTACAAAAATTCAGGTCAGTGGCCATACCTTCTGCCAGGCCACATTGAGAGCCTCGTTCTTCTTCTGGTCAAGTTCCTCGATTGTCTGCAAGATTTTGGCCTTGTCATTCTCCACAATCCTTTTCTTCTTCATCAGATCGTTGTACTGCCAAAGCAAGGAGAAAGAAAATCAGTTTTTTATCTTATAAACATTTTAAACTACAGTAATACTGAAAAAAACTAGTATCAACTTAATTGCATAAAACAGGAACCTAATATAATATTTTGCTATAACTGTAAGCGTTTCAAAACTAGTTGATGAAACTAACGCATTTCAAAACCAATATAGAGAACTATAACAGAGATGTATGCATGTATATCTAGTCTATCTGGATCTAGTCTAAATGTGGACTATGATAATAATCCTGATTTGCGTGCCTTTGTTTGTAGGCTCCGAAACGACTGAACAGATTTCAGTGAAAGTTTACACAGTAGTATTTTAAGCCTCTGGAAATATCTTTAACTAGTTTTTTTGTGTCTAGGTAACCCCAATAATTACCAATAAAATCTATAAACGTTTGCTTTTGTGTACAAGCGTATCGGGGGGCGGGGTGGCCCGTGCAGTCAACCTGCTATCTGACACTCCCTCGTGGCTCCCTGGCACTTTTTCAAGAAACCACGGCACCAAAGACCCTCGCTCAAGTGGAATGCCCGGCAACGCCAAGCTCTGCAACGCCGGGGCCATTATGCCTGTTTATTCAGAAGTATAAAAATTGGATGCGCTCCTTGGCCAAATGCTTTAACCCAATGCGGCCCGCCACTCTAAATAGTTGCTCACCCCTGCCGTAACAGATCGACGATCAGGATAATTTTGCACGATAAAGAAACTAAGTTTTGATATCCTGCGATTCATCAACAAAGAAAATCTGTTATTGAGGTGGTATGAATGGGTTTGGCCCAATCTCACCCTTTCCTCTGTCTCATTGAGCATGTTCATGGCCCGCTTGTTGACGTTCCTCTCCAGCTTGCTAGTGGTTTCCTGCAGCTTCTTCAGGCGCTGGCCAGCCTCGCGAGGGTTGTTGGTCTTGAAGTCGTAGGAGGAGTTGGCCTTGCCGAATTGATGGCGCTCGGCCTGGATCCAGTCGTGCTGCTCCAGCATACGAGCCACCTGAAGATAAAAAAAGAACTCGGAGAGGTTAAAGTGTGTATTAAGATGGAGGACCAATCCTGCCACATACAAAAAGAAATGTAAAAAAAAAAATACCAAAGAATATATGTCATATAAATAAATGAACACATAAATAAATCACTTAAGACCTAAATAAATGACATAAATGCAATTTGTTCAAGTATTTGTGAATTTTGTCTCAACAAAATGTTTTCTTCAATTCCAACCTACAGAGCACATTTATGCTTGGGAAGTAACGGAATACAAGTAACTGCATTAGGCAATTTCTGAAAAAGATGTACTCAAGTTACAGGTACATTTAATTAAAATAATGATAACTGTGAAGGATTACATTTTTGTAAAAATGTATTTACAGATACATAATGCACAAATAAACGATTATGTATTTCATGTTTCTAATCACTGAGAAACCTAGAGAGACGGAGATTACACACGACGTGCACAAACCATATCTGATTGCATGTTTGTCACACTCGCAGGTAAAAACACTTCTCTTTCTGTCTCCTTTTCTCCTTCAATGTAGCATTCATTTTTGTTGACTTTGCTCGAGCCTGCAGTTTTGTGAGTCTGCTTACGTATCTGTCAGCACTGGGCGCGCATTACTGCTAGTGATGTGTTCAGGGACATTTAGAAAACTTGAATTCATGTCTTTTTATTGTATTTTGTATTTAATTGTCGTTGTAATCCATGATACGATCACTGTATTTTTTTGGTGTGAGAATGTTTTACTCAGCCAAGTAAATGTGAATATTGTCAAGAGGTTTGAATCCCCACTAAATAAAGTAAAAAACACTGTTTAAAACAATATAGGGTTCTTCATGTCCTCTTAATGTAAACTAAACAGAGCATATGTTGTCTGCCATGTGAAAGAGAAAATTTATTTTTTTGCTTAATAAATAATACTATGTGGTGAAAATTTGAAACAAGCAACTACTTGACCTCCGTTTCCTCTAATTCTTTTTCAAGGTTGCATGGTACTTTGATCTTTAACAAAATTTGGTAAATGTGTTTGTCTTGAATTGACACATTTGACATCTGAGTAATCCCAAAGTAATCTAAAGTAATCCAGGTACATTACTGCAATTTTCTTGTATTCAGGATACATTACAGCAATCCCCCGGTTATCGCGGTTAATGGGGACCGAAACCACCCGCGAAAAGTGAAAATCCGCCAAGTAGCGACGCCCTTTCAAAAATGCTTAAAAAAATAAATAATAATAAATATATATATATATATATATATATATATTTTTTTTTTTTTTTTTAGACCCGCGAAGCTCTGAATCCGCGAATGTGGAACCGCTAAGTTAAAATTGTCAACAGGTAACCAGTAATTGTATTGGATTACTTATTTAATATAACCCTTTAACCCTATGAGCGTACCTGATCAAAAGCAGCATGTTGTTGAAAAAGCACCAGGAAGCAACTAGGGTAGAAGATATGGCTCTTTTCATGAGGACATATGGCTCGGAGATAAAATGATACTAAGTTTGATGACCTAGGTCTATGTCAAGTTTGGTATGTGCATTGCCGAATCAACACAGATGTTTCAAGCTGTTCGGTCCCCTATATTAAGGACACAGACATGCAATCAGATATGGTTTGCGCACGTCGTGTGTAAATTACAGTTTACAGTCACAGTTCAGACCAACATACCCGGTTTTGGCTGCAAGTTGCTCAGAAATTCTTTAAATGGACGCTCATTAAATATAGAGTATGTTCACTGTTGAGACACTTTATGATAAAAACCCACAGTAAACTGTAAAAACAAAACACAGAGCAATTTGATTGGGTAAGCGGTAGAAGTGGACATAGGGGTGGCCAGATCTCTGCACACATAGCACAGCTCCCCTTTCTCTCACATGCGCCTACTGCACTGAAGGGACAAACATCAATAACCTTTTTTGTTTGCAGCTTTTTGTGACATTTTGACAGAATAACTCCGCTTGCACCTTGTGTTGAAACCCTTATTTACAAAAACGAGATTGAACGATCTTAAGTAACTGTAGGAGAAGTTTAAAAAGGTATATTTGTTGATATGGGACACAGGCTCTGGCATTATTACTATTATTTTATATTTTTTATCAAATGATCCAACGTCACTGAATGAAATAAAATGCGCTGAAAATTTTGCTTTTGCCTAAAGAGCGAATTAGGCGGTTTTGCTGAATTTTGTCATGGCTCTCAAAAAGTGGTTCCCGACCCCTGCACAGGGGAGTGCCAGAGAGCAATATGGCCACATGCAGCTCTAGAGCCGCTTCTACACGAAAGCAAATGTTCATCGATTTTGTTGGCGTTTATTGGGGGTGCCTTGACATAACACAGCTAATTACACTCCCAGAGGCACAACTGTGTAAATTTTCCACGAAAATTGCTTCAGCCGTTTTGTAGCCTATAGGCACCATACGAACACACACATGCACACGCTCAATCTGGGATTATAAATACATTTAGATGGGTTAGATTTGATAGATTTAGATTTCTGCATAGGCAGGATCGGTCCTCCACATTTTGAGAACAAAGTGCACACGCGCATGCATAAAGACCTCGCCAGCTGCATCCTGGCTGTCTTTCAGGTGTTTATTGATGTTGTGTTCCAGCTCCTTTATCTTCAGCTGAGCATCGTTGTTCTGCTCTCTTATCTTGTCAGCTTCTGTGATTTTTCCCTGTAAAGATCAGTGAGCCTCAATTAATTATTTTGGGATATTTCACGGAATTCTTTTGCATTAAAACCAAGCGTTGACCTTGATTTCTTGAAACTGAGCAGTGATGGCATCTTTCTTGTTGGTAAGTTCCTCCTGGGCCTTTCGAACTGCTTCCTGCGCAGCAAAATAAAAGACATGATCATTTGCTCAGCATATCAAGGTGCAAAAAGGAAAATTAAGTACGATAAGCAAAGTAATAAGAATTCTGATTGCACTTTTCTTGTTTTACTGGTCTATTGATTTGCTGATCTTCAAAGATTTTTAAACGGACAGTGTGTATTATTTAGTACCTCCTAGGGGGTTAAAGGAAAAAAAATAATAATTGGCTAAATAAAAGACAGTATTAAGATTCCATCTTACCTTTGACTTTTCTCAACAAAAAAAAAATTCCTTTATTAGAATCGTCTTCACCAAATTCCAGAAAACAGAAGATCCACAAATTTGATCGAGTTGGTATGTATGTTACTTTGTTGTAAACTAGGGGACAGTGTGTATTTTCTAGCGCCTCCTAGTGGTAAAAAAAACAACTAAATTCAGTACTTATAGTAAAATCATAATAAATAGTAAATTATTATTTACATACATTAATTAGTCAAAGATTAAATAATTAGTGAATATTTAGTAAATTATAAAGTATGGAAAATTTGGCAAATGTTCTTTTTGCCATATAAGATTTTTAGTATGTTTCTCATTTGACTAGAAAACAAGTAACAAAAATATATATTTTTTTTTAAATGGGAAAATAAGTTAAAATGTAGTACAGTTTTAAAAGTTTTTAAACTGAGGATAATTACACCTTGACAAATTTGTCATTTTTTGGTTAACTCTCGTGGCCCAAAATATATATATATATATATATATATATACCGTATTTTCCGCACTATATGGCGCACCATGTTATAAGGCGCACCTTCAATGAATGATATATTTTAAAACTTATGCCATACATAAGACGCACCCCATTATAAGGCGCTATAAGTGCATGCTGGTTTAAGATCAGGTAATTGTGCAATTTTGTAATTGTAATCCTGTGCAGTCCTTCGAGACATTTTTGGGATTAAGGGCTATTTACGGTAAATAAATGTGACGACTTGACTACAGTAGAGAATGTAGTTACTTTATGCAACCTCTAGATGTTGCCACGCTCAAGGGAATGTCAACAAAATATTCAAAAAGGTCAAACTTTATTAACAAACAAGCTTTCCACAACTCCATTCACTCCCAAAATAAATAAACAGCCGTTTTATTATTTTCTCTGAGGTAAAGCATTTTCGTGACACATCTTTGACATCCTTGAACAACATCGACATATCATTTTATTTTTTGTCCATTTAGTCAACACGCAAAGAAAAAAACGTCTGATACTGTTATTTTAAATGAAACGTTAGTGCAATCGCAATAAAGTGACACTCGTAATGTGCAAAAACAACGAGTGCAAAGCAATAACATAATAACTGTAAAATGTAAAACGTAAACACACAAAAGAAAAACAAAGATCACTCTATAAGCTCCTCATCGACGAATCCCTCGAATTCTTCTTCTGCTGTGTTCGAATTGACCATATCTCAGTGAATGGGCCATCCAACACGTCCGGTGTTTTTGTGCCAGCGCTGTTGCCTTCATACGTATAGTTATCGTACTGACACTTCTGCTTGCCGCTCTTTGTTGAACAACCCACTGTTCAAGTGTCTCCTCTAACACCGGCCATCTTGCTTTATTGCCACGGAAACTTTGTTGAGTTTTCCTTACTTGGCGGAGCTTATCTTCATCCTTTCTCCACTTCCGTACCATCGATTCATTTAAGTTTAACTCTCTCGCTGCCGCTCTATTGCCGTGTTGTGCTGCGTGACTGATCGCTTTGAGTTTAAACTCGGCGTTGTACGCGTGTCTCTTAACAGGAGCCATTTTCTTATACAAATGCACGTATGAAAGAGAATCTCGCTCTCTGTCTCTCTCTCTCTCTCTCTCTCTCTCTCTCTCAAACGTGACATTCTGAATAATTCTGCGTTTGTTTAAGGTAAATTGTGCTTTACATCTTCACCAGTCATAACCCTGGATTCAGACAAATACTGTATTTGTTGAATATGAATTAAGCAGTTTAATGGGGTAGCCATTTAGCCACTTAGTAAACAAATACAACACGAGCCCCGGCAACTACCAATCGTTTAATATTTCCCAGTATGCACAGCGCGAAAAATGGAGTCGGCGGCTGTTTCTCGTAGTTGCGAGACCTTGCGAATTTAATATTGAGCCATATATAAGGCGCACTGTGTTATAAGGCGCATGGTCAGCTTTTGAAAAAAACAAGACTTTTAGGTGCGCCTTATAGTGCGGAAAATACGGTATATATATATATATATATATATATATATATATATATATATATATACACATACACACATACACATAAAAAAACAGTATTTTTTTTTTTATCGGTATGCCCCCATGACTCCAACACCCTCCAAGGAATCCCAACTGTTTTAAGGGCAGAAAATTGCACTATTCACCACTGTGTGTGTGTGTGTGTGTGTATAGTGCAGAATTATTAGGCAAATGAGTATTTTGACCACATCATCCTCTTTATGCATGTTGTCTTACTCCAAGCTGTATAGGCTCGAAAGCCTACTACCAATTAAGCATATCAGGTGATGTGCATCTCTGTAATGAGAAGGGGTGTGGTCTAATGACATCAACACCCTATATCAGGTGTGCATAATTATTAGGCAACTTCCTTTCCTTTGGCAAAATGGGTCAGAAGAGGGACTTGACAGGCTCTGAAAAGTCAAAAATAGTGAGATATCTTGCAGAGGGATGCAGCACTCTTAAAATTGCCAAGCTTCTGAAGCGTGATCATCGAACAATCAAGCGTTACATTCAAAATAGTCAACAGGGTCGCAAGAAGCGTGTAGAAAAACCAAGGCGCAAAATAACTGCACGTGAACTGAGAAAAGTCAAGCGTACAGCTGCCAAGATGCCACTTGCCACCAGTTTTGCCATATTTCAGAGCTGCAACATCACTGGAGTGCCCAAAAGCACAAGGTGTGCAATACTCAGAGACATGGCCAAGGTAAGAAAGGCTGAAAAACGACCACCACTGAACAAGACACACAAGCTGAAACGTCAAGACTGGGCCAAAAAAAATCTCAAGACGGATTTTTCTAAGGTTTTATGGACTGATGAAATGAGAGTGAGTCTTGATGGGCCAGATGGATGGGCCCGTGGCTGGATCGGTAAAGGGCAGAGAGCTCCAGTCCGCCTCAGACGCCAGCAAGGTGGAGGTGGGGTACTGGTATGGGCTGGTATCATCAAAGATGAGCTTGTGGGGCCTTTTCGGGTTGAGGATGGACTCAAGCTCAACTCCCAGTCCTACTGCCAGTTTCTGGAAGACACCTTCTTCAAGCAGTGGTACAGGAAGAAGTCCGCATCCTTCAAGAAAAACATGATTTTCATGCAGGACAACGCTCCATCACACGCATCCAAGTACTCCACAGCGTGGCTGGCAAGAAAGGGTCTAAAAGAAGAAAAACTAATGACATGGCCTCCTTGTTCACCTGATCTGAACCCCATAGAGAACCTGTGGTCCCTTATCAAATGTGAGATTTACAAGGAGGGAAAACAGTACACCTCTCTGAACAGTGTCTGGGAGGCTGTGGTTGCTGCTGCACGCAATGTTGATCGTGAACAGATCAAAGCACTGACAGAATCCATGGATGGCAGGCTTTTGAGTGTCCTTGCAAAGAAAGGTGGCTATATTGGTCACTGATTTGTTTTTGTTTTGTTTTTGAATGTCAGAAATGTATATTTGTGAATGTTGAGCTGTTATATTGGTTTCCCTGATGAAAATAAATAATTGAAATGGGTATACATTTGTTTTTTGTTAAGTTGCCTATTAATTATGCACAGTAATAGTCACCTGCACACACAGATATCCTCCTAAAATAGCTAAAACTAAAAAAGCCCCACTCCAACTTCCAAAATATTCAGCTTTGATATTAATGAGACTTTTGGGTTCATTAAGAACATGGTTGTTGTTCAATAATAAAATTAATCCTCAAAAATACAACTTGCCTAATAATTCTGCACTCCCTGTATACCGTAAATTCCGGACTATAAGCCGCTACTTTTTTCCCAAATGTTCAGCCCTGCGAATTATTCAGTGAAGCGGCTAATTTATGGAATTTTTCTAACGGACACGGGCAGCACAGGAATTTAAAAGGTAAGATTAAGACCAGTTGAATATGTGTGTCAAGAAAGACTGCAATCTCTAAGTTTTGGCATATGTTTTCTGTAAAGTCAAGGTACGTTCCATTACTGAGGAAGATGCCCTTGATGGCTACAGATGTAAGAAGGAAGTTCAAGACAATTTACCGTGTGGGGAAGGGATTTTTAAGGGTTATTGTTCTATCTTCGTTATTCATTATCCATTATCCGTTATCGGTCAGTTCATAATACGCTACAAAGCCTAGGAGCCGGGACACTTACTCTCATCCAAGAGGCCAAGCTGAGGTCCTAGCCCTAAAGCCTTGCTGCGATCATTGCGAATGCACCGTTCCCGGAGGTACTACAATACCGGGCCGATGCGTGGAGTGGACAGAGCAAGCTCTTATTCCATCTCCGGATTGCAAAAATCAATGATTATGGCTACCATCAACGAATTTCGCATTTACGGGGTGCCTTTGGTAAACCTCATGGGCTATGATACTGTATTTCAGATTTACGGGGTGCCTTATTTTCACAGGTATGTTTGATACATTGCGAGCGTGATCCTACTAGCGTGTTGGTGCCTTTCAAAGGCACGGTTTGGGATGAAAGTTATATTATTATTATTATCATTAAAGCTTTGAAAACTCTCTCAGTGTACTGTCTTTCTTCGTAAATATGTGTAACCATGTATAATATGTATTTGCAACTGTATATTTTTGTAATGTATTTATTTTAGAGATTTATTCGGTTATGTGTTCTACGGACGAATCAAAAATAAGGGGCGAAGAAAACGCGGCCTGATGGGAAATGTGGTAAAGCTGAGTTACCGGTAGATCTGTCTGTTGTCGCAGTGGACAATAGTGGATATATATTTTTCCAACCCTTAACTTTGGAAATATACATTTTGTTTCCTTGGATTACTTTCAAAGGGTTAGGGTTAGGTCTGCATCATACGTTAATTACGGGTATCATTTGCTATTGGTGATGTCAACTGTGGTTCTGAGATTGTATACTGTCTATGAAGATAAAGTTTATTGTTCTATATTCTTTATCAATTATCCGTTATCCAAGAGGCCGAGTCAAGGTCCTAGCCACAGAGCCATGCAGCAATCAGTGCGAATGCACCGTTCCCGAAACAATCGTCTTTGGCCTCGACGGATCTATTGAAACTAACAAAGATGTTATATGACGAAATTGTGAATATGCTTGATTGCTGTTAAGATTGTCGAGAAGGGTTGTTCAAACCTCACATTGTTTGTTTGCTGTTATTAGTGTCAATAAATTTGTTCAAACTAAAAAAAGTTACAATTGAAGAATTTACAGCGTGTCCCGGGTTAAACTTGTGACTGTATCAAACTTGTGACTGTCGCAAGTTTTGCTGCGGACGCCCGCGGCTTGTGCATGGGTGCGGCTTGAATTAGTACAAAAGTGCCAAATCACTTAAAAAATGGTGGGTGCGGCTTGTAGTCAGGTGCGCTTTATAGTCCGGAATTTACGAGAGATTATATATATATATATATATATATATATATATATATATATTATATATATATATAATATATATTTCCCCCCCACCCCCCGGAAAGAGTTGTGAATACTATTTTCTGATTTTACGAAAAAAAGAAAAAAAATATTGTGATGAGGAGAAAGTGGGGTATTTAAGATAACAACTACAATCGACCAAACCTTATTCTGTGCCACAGTGCAGGCCATGCTGTCTATCTGCTCCTTGATGAGCTTGGTGGCCTCGTCCACGGCTTGAATCTGCTGCTCGTATACCGCCTGCTCCCTCTGCAGCTCCTCCAGCTCCAGAGCCACCGCGTCAAATTCCTGCAGACACAGACAAGTTGTTAAAAAATGATTCCCTACGAAAGATCAATTGGTATGGTTTTTACGGGGCAAATAGGGATACCCATTATTAGTATTAAGAGGAGGCTCATAACCAATATTAAGAGACAAAATTCATTTGCTGTAAAAGCTTAATTTTTTTTAATAATGCAAAAAGAAATTAAGAACATTTGTTATAAATTCTATCAATCAATTCGGTTTTCAGCATTGATATTTGGGAATTTGAGAGATATCGGTATCTGCATATTTATTTATTCGACACACCGATTATCAAGCACAACACCCAGCAACTACTGAACTTTTCTCTCCCTCTCATGTCTTCTGTCACTGGCGCTTCCCACGCCTTCTGATTGGATAAGCGAACGGGGGCAGAGCCACAAAAGCAGGAAGCTGTCCCCACTCCGCTAGTGTACTGGATAGAGAGTTAGGCCGTCACAAAATATGTTCACATTCGCAATTAGCGTCTTTTTTTCTTTATAGACCCTTTTGTGACCACCCTTGACTGAAATATAGAGGATATGTTAACATGCAGCGACACACATGCGGAAGACAAAACCGGTGTCTCACCTCTTTCATGTGAACGCATATTTGGATTTATCTATGCTTCTCAGCGATGCATTTCCGATAGAACGAGTGTGATGACTAGACTGTATTGTGAATGAGAACCTGGCTTTATTGGATTTCCCCGGGGTAAACATACCGTAAATTCCGGACTACATAGAGCGCACCCACCACATTTTAAGAGAAAAACCGATTTTGTACATACACAAGCCACACCTGTATATAAGCCGCATGCGCCCACATTTAAACATGTAACACAGATACAAAATTAACCCAAACCCGACTTCAAGTCCCGCGGTTGAAACTAAATGTTCTATTTTCTTTATTATCCATTATCCGTTATCGGTCAGTTTATAATACGCTACAAAGCCGGGACACTTACTCTCAGCCAAAAGGCCGAGCTAAGGTCCTAGCCTCTATGCCTTGCTGCGATCATTGCGAATGCACCGTTCCCGGGGGTACTGCAATACCGGGCCGATGCGTGGAGTGGACAGAGCAAGCTCTTATTCCATCTCCATTATGACATGCAGACACATCTGGAATCTCACATTCGGCTACAGAGCAAGTCCACAGTCCAAAAATCACAGTCGGCAAAATGAACGGAAAATGATACCGGTTCTTAAGGTGTGATGCAGACCTGCAGTGTCCAGGTCCTGTTGAAAGTAATCCAAGGAAAAAAGTGTATATTTCCTAAGGTAAGGGTGGGAAGAATATATTAGATGAACACATTTACTCACGCAACTCCTTTTTCTTTAACCAACTTTTTACCCCCTCTTCTTTCCTTGTTTGTCCCTCACCTTTAGCGGTCCCCACTTAAACTCGGCACCCCGCGTTTGTTCTGCCCCTCATTTTTCGTTCATCAGTGCAAAACATATCAGAATAAGGGTCTAAAATAAATACAAATAAATACATTACAAAAATATACGGTTGCAAATACATATTATACATGGGTTACGCATATTTACAAAGAAAGACGGTACACCGAGAGAGTTTTCAAAGCTTTAATAATAATAATATAGCTTTGACAGGGCAGTTAATGTTAGCAACACTCGAGCGCCGCAAGCGGCCGTTAGAAAAGTTACATAAATTGGCCGCATCACTGAATAAGCCGCAGGGTTGAAAGTTAGGGGAAAAAGTAGCGGCTTATAGTTCGGAATTTACGGTATGTTTGAATTGAAGTCAAAATCTAACTCCCGTATCTACTGTTAGCCAAGCAAGACACACTTCAAACCTATTGTGTTTGTGTGGCTTTGGGAGTCTACAATGGCATGCCACACTTACCATATTTTTACAACAAGGCGCATAAAATCTACAATTTGCTTCAGATTATGCGTTACGCTATATTGTGCGGTGCGCCCTGTGTCTCATGTAAAGCAAGGAATCTAGACACGGGTCACAGGTTCGAGCCTTGCCTAAGTCAAGACTAAATGCAACCTGTATGAGCCTCCTGTGACTCTAAAGCGTTTGTTGAAATGCCACCATATCTCAGGCTTGCATGGACGAGGACGCATGACGTCACACGCAATGCATTGTTTGCATAAGTACTCATGGATAGTAACGCAGTAGCATATCTAGCGATTCAAAACTTGTTATGCTCTTGGTGCTTTTGTTACATTAAACTGTCATTTTTCAACCTGGACCAAGACTACGGTAGCGCAGAAACTTAAAGCAGATTATAATGAAAATAATGGATTGTCGACGATTTGGCTAACGTGTCTGCCAGGACTATTGTTCGAGCTTTTGGAAAGTAACTGAAAGTGATTCTGAAAGTAAAAAACGTAAACATTTTAATGGAGATTCAACAAAGCTGTTCTGGTCACAAATAGAGGAGAGGGATTCCGATTTTGTTTAATATGGATTCCTGGTGAAACAAATGTGAGCACCAAGCTTTTTTTTTTTTTTAAATCAGTGTGTTTTACTTTGTAATCTATACTTAAATAAACCTCAGCTAAACTCAGTTTTGCTTCCATTGTCTTTTTAACTACGCATACTTGTGCTCATCTGTGTTGTTATAACAAGGCTTCAGCAGAGTGCAACCGCGCCTTGTCATGTGGTGCCATTTTCATTCTGTGAGCTGGATTCAAAGGCCTAACAAGCCATATGTGGCACATGAATGCTCTACACCAGGTGTCACCAACACGGTGCCCGCGGGCACCCGGTCGCCCGCAAGGACCACATGAGTCGCCCGCGGGCCTGTTCCAAAAATAGCACATCTCATAGAGAGCTGCGTCTAAAAATTAATTTTGTTCTGTTGCTATTATTTTTTTAATCACACTTGTATGTATATAGATTTAAAAAATACTATCTTAAAAATACTTTAAGGTTAACGCGCACAATATTTACCTATGGGCAGTAAAGTAGAGCTTGTGGGATGTGGAGAGTAAGCTAGCGGGCGCTGTATGCACTTTCGTACCCCAAAAACATGGCAGAAAAAAGAAAGAAAACGTATCTCTTTCACAGTGAATGGGAAGAGGAGTTCTTTTTTACGACTGTAAAAGAAACCTGCGTGTGTCTGATTTGCGGGACGACCGTGGCGACAGCAAAACGGCACAATGTGGAGAGACATTTCAATACGTGTCACAAAAGCTACCATGATAAATATCCACCTGCAAGCGCCCTACGGGCAGAAAAAGCCCGTGAGCTAAAGACCGCTCTGGGTAAGCAACAGTCTTTTTTTACGAGGCCGGCCAAAAACTCACAAAAAGCAACCGAAGCCTCGTTTAGAGCTACACATTTTCTGATCAAGAAAAAAAAGGCATTTACAGATGGAGAAGTTGTCAAAGAAGCGATGTTATTAATTGCTAACACTGTATTTAAAGACGAGAAAAATGGAAGCGACCTAATCTCCACTCTTTCCGACGTCCAACTGGGGGCATCTACGATGGCAAGACGAGTATCAGCTATGTCCAGTAACTTGGTCGATCAGTTGGAGCAGGATCTGGCGAAGTGCAAGTGGTTTAGCCTCCAGTGCGATGAGTCCGTGGACAGCAGCAGTACAGCGCAGTTATTGGTTTTTATCCGGATGGTGTTTAATGATTTCTCCACAAAAGAAGAACTCCTGACACTACTGCCCTTAAAGACAACTACGAGAGGAGTTGACATTTATAACACGGTGAAGGAGTTTTTCGTGCAGAAAAAGGTGCCATTGGAAAAGCTGGTAGCGGTGACAACAGACGGGGCTCCTGCTATGGTCGGCCGACAGACAGGTTTCATCGCTCACTGTAAACGTGACCCAGACTTCCCCAAATTTCTGCATTACCATTGCATCATTCACCAGCAGGCGTTGTGTGCGAAAGTGATCGGCTTTGGGCACGTGATGACTCCCGTTGTGAAAATCATAAACAACATCCGCTCCAAAGCAAAGCAGCACAGGATTTTCAAGGTACTATTAGAGGAGATGTCAGCAGAATATGGGGACCTACTGCTACACACAGAAATCAGATGGCTCAGCAGAGGACGAGTTTTGCATCGTTTTTTGTCTCTTTTGCGTGAAATCAAAGAGTTCATGCAGTCCAAAGGCGAAGATGTCTCACTGCTAGAGGACACAGAGTGGACACTTGACCTTGCATTTTTGGTGGACATTACTGGGAAATTAAACCTCCTGAACTGCCAGCTGCAAGGCAAAGGTAAGACTGTTGTCGATATGATAAGTGCTTTAAATGCATTTAAAGCCAAAATGAATGCATTCTCTGCAGATTTACAGAGAAAAAAAGTTCTGCACTTTCCCTCTGTGCAGTCAGTGCTGAAAGACAATGCTTCTGCATCTGAGACATTTGAAAAAGTGGCAGAAAAGTACATTGAAGTAATAAACAGACTTGGGCAAGAGTTTGAGAATAGGTTTTGTGACCTTCATCAGCTTGAACCATGTGTGTTCTTCATTTCCAACCCTTTCATGAATGGGGACACAACATGCTTTGCTGAGCAGTTAAGTGCAACGTTCAACTTGGATGCTGGACAGGTGGAGATTGAAATTATAACATTGCAAAATGATCTCCATCTCAAAGCCTACCAGGCTGCACCAAACTTTTGGCGCCTTGTTGACACAGAGAAGTACAGTGGAGTATGCACAGCAGCCATGAAGGTTGCCAGCCTGTTTGGCTCAACCTATCTCTGTGAATCAGCATTTTCTGACATGAACTTCATCAAAAACAAACACAGAACACGCCTCACTGATGCACATCTGAGAGACTCACTCACAGTTGCAGTGTCAAGTTACACACCAGATTACAACACACTGGTGAACAGCATGCAATGCCAGTCTTCCCACTAACCAAGGACGGATACCAGATGTAGTCAGTGACAACATGGTAGTGCCATGGCAAAGTTGAATTAAAATATTGAAGAATTGTGTTCAATTTAAAAGTGTGTTCATGACATTTAAAAGTTATAATTTTGTTAAACATAACACAGACTTGGCCATTAGTTCAAAATGTGAAATAAAAAATGTATTACATATTTAAAAATATGTAAGTTGATTTTGTTTAACATTACATAATTGTTAACTTTTTGAAACATGTTGCAACATAGTTCATGATTTGTTAACAGGGCATGTCAGTGGCTTGTGCAAATGGGATATTTTTTGCTAAAATGTAGTGATGTAAGTGATCATCTGAAAATGTAACAAATACTGTGATTAATAGAGATAAAGTGTTGAATATTGATATCTGTTTCCCACCTTGTTGTCATTTTTGATAATCATTGTTAGAAATCATTAACATGATCAGTGTCTTTACATAGGTGAGTATTACTAATCATTATAAATAATGTATAACTAAAGGCAAACTGAGCAAATTTGTTATTTCAGAAGAGCGTATCAAACTGGTAGCCCTTCGTATGATTCAGTAACCGTGAAGTAGCTCTCAGTTTCAAAAAGGTTGGTGACCCCTGCTCTACACGAATCCAGAAAGCAGTTTTGTTGGCGCACCTGCTGCTTCTGCTTGAGCTTCTCGTTGAAAGCGTCGGCTTTGGACTTGGCCGCGTTGAGCTTCTGTTGAGCAGCCTTCAGATCTTTCTCCCTCTCTGCCTCGGCATTCTTCATCTTGTTCTCCAGCACCTTGTACTTCCCCTCCGCCCGCTTTTGTACCTCCTTGGTGACACGCAAAGTCTCCTCACTTTCCTCTGGTGACACGATAGAAACACAACATAAGGAAACAAGTCACTCTGAGAAAGGTAGCACTTTGAAATTATCTGACCGATGGCTTTGCGCAGGCGCTCGAGCTCTTCTTGCTGCTGGTGAAAGGAGCTCTGCTGCAGCTTGGCCTGCAGGATTTGCTCCTCTTCCACCTTTAACTCATGCTGCTGTTTCAGCTGACGGAATCTGAAATTCACAGGACCGATTTCAAACGTCTTTCCAGGAACATCGCCATCCAATTTTAGAACCATTACTTTTCAGCGATTCCTTTCAAGCTAGCCAGTTGCTGCTCTGTGTCCCTCAACTGCGCTTCAGTTTCATTCAAGTTGCCCTGAACCTCCTTCACCTCCTGGAGACTAGTCAAGACTGAAGCAGACTGTGAACGAGCCCCTGGAAGAGTGAACAGATCACAAATGTAGCGTGATTGAACCAAAAGACAGAATCAATAACTCAAACACATACAATGGTTAACATTAAATGGGTCAAAATTCTAATACAGACGCTCCCCTAATTGGGAACATTCGACTTACACAAGACGGTAGATCCGATCATTTTTTTCGGGACGTCAAAAAATATCCGGAGATTGCTGTAAGTTAAATTTTGTATCATGTGCACCGTTTTCCGAGTAGAGAACAGTACTGTAATGCCTCTTTCCGCCGCGTGGCGCTGTGAGAGGTCAACCAGCATCCACACCGAAGAAGAAATTGGGCTTTTACTTCCTGGTTTGTGTGTAATCATAACAACGTGTATTGTATCTTTAGCGCACTAAGAAGTTTGACGTTTTTATTATTTAATATCTCGTGCATCCATTCAATATGGTTGGTGTAAAGTGTAAGGAAGAGGCGAGCTGTTTCTTTTGAAACGAAAGTGAAATAAGAAACTTGGATACGTTTGAGAAAATAGAAAGCTATTTTTCGGCCACTTTTTACTGCGGCGCACCTCTTGACGCGCAAGTCCCAAAAGCAAGTAAAACCGCACTTTATTAATCTTCATAAAACATACTATTTTATTAAATGTTTCTTTTAAAGTACAAAACAGTACCAGTTACATATACAAGCCTTAAACATCGACATATAAACCATGAACATACAAAATATAGCATTGACGCAACTTACAAATAAATTCAACTTACGAACGATTGTACGGAACCTAACTCCTTCGTAGGTCAGGCAGCGTGTCTGTACTGCCAAAAATACAGTAAAGCCTAGGTTACAGTGCCCCTTGCTTACAATGTAGTATACAATGTTTTTGGCCCCTCTTTGAGAGAGTTTTTTTTCTACCAAATGATATCAACAACTAATTCTTTCATGTGCCTAAAAATTCAAAATTTGCATTGTTTGTTCCTCATACATATCTGAGTGAAATACATGAATTGCCAGGGAATTCCTGTGTGGAGTAATTACCACTTTACAAGCTCTTATGCTGTTAAGCATGTTAATGACAACTAGAGTTGGGTGATAAGTAAAATTTGAATTGGGATATTACAAATGTTATAATTCAACTCAGTTCAGAGAATCCTGTAACATTACATTCAGCAGTTTGCATATGCAAATTGTCCTCCAATTGCGACTACCATCGCTATAGCAACAAATATTAGCAGCTATCGCAGTCACTACTGGCATTAAACTGGCATAAAATTATATTTTGGTTTATTTTAAAATAATACCATGAACAACAAAAAACAAAGAAAAAAGCCAAGTTAAAGGAAAAAAAAACACAGAAAAAAATAGCGACAACTTTTAGCTTCTAGCGTAACAGAGCATTAAAGGCTAGCACAGCGAGCATTGGCCAACTCAACAAATGTCCCAAAAGCGGCAAATACACACTGTGTAGCAGGCGACATGGTAAAAATATAAGCTTTTTTCCCAAAATAAAAAAGTTTCCGACTTTTATTATTAATCTTTTTAATTTTATGCATATATATTTCTCCTTTTTTTATGATGGACCCCCCTCCCTCAAATATACATTTTATGCCTCTTAAATATATTTATTAATCGAAAAAGCCACACTCAGGGGTCACCAAGATAGTGCCCACAGATCCAGGTAGCATAAGAACACCTGAGTATCTCGTGGACCGCTTCCAAAAATAGCTCACCGATGATGGGTCATTGTGATATCATAAGAAATTTGATTTATAAAAGCAATGAGAAACCATTTACAAACAGTGTCTTTAAATATATGATTGCACTTAAAATTAGCCTATAATTTATAAATGTGAATCACACAATGCCCTTATACAAGGTGGATGTTTTAGTGGTTAACCAAACTTATTCTAGCCGTACGTCTGACAATTACCTAAAAATAACATAGTAACAACACAGTAATAGCATTTGTTATTTTAGAGATATATGTCCATCTGGTAGCCCTTTGCACTACTCCGTACCAAAAAATAAACTCACAGCATAAATAAAATGCTGGTGGATCTGTAATTTTTCAAGATCATCTTATAAACTTTTTCATAACCTACGCCATGCGTGACTTTACAGCCCAAGCTTTGAGGCTAAAAAAACTTGCGCTGGTCAAAAGATGAGAAAATAAAGCTGTTGTTGCTGCTATTTGGGTGCTAAAAAGTTATGTTTTGTGTTTTAGTGTCGTAATATGAGAAAATCCGTTAGCGATCGTAAATTAAGGTTTTACAGTATCCCAGCTGACACTCCTGATCAAAGAAAAAGAAGTATTGTGCCTGAATGCAATAAAGCCAGAAATGCTCGGGTTTTCAGCGCACACTTTATATGAGTGCCTCAGTCCAATCTTTTGACTTCATTTCATTTAACCACAACTCTCTTCTTTTTCTTTCATCAGGAGTGTCCGGATTTAATTTGTAAAACTTCATTTTATGACCACTAAGGTTTTTTTCTCAGAATCTTGCACCCAAACACGACAACATTTTAACACCCAAATAACGGCAACGACAGATTTTTTTTCTTCCACCTTCAGCTGTGACGTCAAGCGTGGATCTTACAACCAACGTCAAAGCCATCCATTTTGATGATACAAAGCTAAAAACTTAGCGTGTATGCTCGTTGACATAGTGTCTCGCTCTAGCTTTTTGCCAACAGGCTATGCCCCGCCCACTGAATACGTCTCAATGTTTACCAAAAAATAAAAGGGTTTAGTTGCTATCCTCAAGAAACCAATATTGTTAAATTGCTCACACCTACACTGCACCAATACTTATTTCATGCTCTCACCTCCACTTAAAGTTCCTTGTGGGTCAAAGATGTCCCCTCCAAGGGTTACAGTCTTGGTCATCACACCCTTATCAAAGGCCACTTTCTTGGCGTTGTCTAGAGTGTCACACACCAGCGTGGAGCCAAACACGTACTCCATGGCTTTGCGCAGGTCCGAATCGTAGCCCACCAGGGACAAAGCCGTGTGGACGTTGTCCTTTCCGACCTGAGCAGATAGTCACTGGTCTCAAAGAAACACCTAGGTCAAACTCATTTAGCCCAGGGGACACATGGCAGAAAAAGCACTCACACGGGGCCCGGACTAGCAATTAATGAGATAATAAGTGGGGCCTTAGCTGTAGGTATGGGAATCTTTCAGAAACTTACAGTTAAATAATGATTATGATTCGGTGAAGAAAGATTTTATTATCAAATAATTATTGTTTTTTTCCCTTCACTTATGTATAATATTTTGTAGTGTTTAACTGTGCACTTGTAAAATAACAACAAAATAATTTAATTTCCGCTACGCTATTAAAAAGGACAAGTGTGTAGTAATATCCAGATATTGCTGGATTATGTAGTGCAACTAAAAGCGAGTGCTAAAAAGCACAAGGAAGAATACCAACTACAGAGACTCAAAGTAAACAAACCACACAATATTTCTTAAAATAATTTCTCAAAGCATTATGTTTTTTAGGGGTTTCCATAGCCCCAAGATGACGGACAATGATATCAAGTTATCAACTGTGCACATTTATATGATAGTTCAGCATTTTATTAAAAATCTAAATCGATATTATTTTTTAATCAATTACTCTTGTTACCACTAAGATGCACCAAATAGAACACTGTCCCTTTAACTCAGGGAAACTGAAGTCACAAAATAGCACAAAAACGCTAATTTAAGTGCAAACGAAGACTTCAATACTTTAAGCCTATAAGTCTTTTTGTTACTTTATATTGTTTTTAATGAAAATATTTACTTGAATATTGGGGACGTTGCTGTTACATTTTATGTCTATTGTTAAATGGAGCTTAAGTTGGTTTTGACTTTTGCAAAGACACCCAGGTGCTGTTTTTAAATTTTGTATTTTTTTTTTCATCCAGTTGTTCCATTTTCAATAATAGTGATGAAAAGCATCTTTTAGTAGCAAATGTTGCCGTTAAAAGACAACCAGGAAGCACAGGCACACACACGAGTGCACTCCTATCACCTTAAACAGCATGTCAATGATTTCTATGTATTCTAAGCCAATCAATTTAAAAAATTATCTATGAATCCCATATTTGGGTGTGTGCTCGTATGTGACTTATAGACCCCAAAACAGCAGTACCAATTTTCGTGAATATTGACAATGTTGTTCTTTAGGCATTCGCGAATGTCTTGAGCTAGGTTTTGGGCTCCTCTTTGTATCGTCTCATGGGGGGATTAAATCTGTTGCCAGGCTTGATTTGGCCCCGCCGGGACATTTCTTTGACACTCCTGACTGGGTTGATGACACAAAACAAACTCACCAGGCTTTTGGCAGTGTTGATCACTCTGTCGTTCAGCGTTTTGGCAGAGATCTTGTTCAGGGGAATGATGGTGTACCTCCTCTGCAGCTCTCCTTTTTCTAGCAGCTTCTTACCAGTCACCTACATACGCAAACATCATCAGGTTAAGTCAAATAAGTCGATCCACAAGGGCTGAAGTCAAAAAGAGCGCCGCACCTCAGTGTCCACGACAATGTTATAAAGTCGTCCGCCGGCGACCACCTCCAGCGCGGTGGCGTAGGAGACGTCACGCACTGAGATCAGGTTGGCCAGCAGTCCCTTAACCTTACTGCGGTCCCACCCGCGTTCAGGATCTCTGAAAGACGTTTGAATGGTTCACTTTTACATTGACCTCCAAATTTTTTTTTTTTTATCATGCAAATTTTAGGGTGGCGACTATCTGGCAACCAGTTCAGAGTGTCCCCTGCCCGTAGATGGGCTGGGGTGGGCTTCAGCACCCCTGCGACCCTAATGAGTATAAGCGGTGCAGATAATGGACGGGTGGATGGATTTTAAGGTCCCAAACAGTAAAACATATGTCCATTTTAAAACAAGGAAAAAAATCTAACTACTATAGTCTAGAGCAGTGTTTTTCATTTTTCAACCTTTTTTGAGCCTTGGCACATTTCTTTCTGGAGGACACCAGCAGTCAGTGGCGTTGAGTCTTTAACAAAAGTAAATCCAAATGAAAGCTTTTGCTAAACCGCACAAAAAAAAATTGGACAAATTCCCACGGTACAGTATGACAATGGTTGAAAAATACTGGTCTAGAGCATGATGTGAGCACACCTCATGAGATCATTTTTTTTTTACAATGTATTTTTTATTACAGTTATGTACATGAAACTAAAACTGTAAAATGTAATTGAAAAAAAAATTCTCATTCAAAATTTAATAAAATGAGAAAAATTCCAAATTATTCTTTTATTTAAAGAATGTGTATTAATAAAATTAGCTAAAATATCCACCATACAAAGTAGTCTTTTTTTTTTACCTCCGGTTTGATCGAGTTTTCAACTATTTTCCATACTAAAATAAAATCCCAACCCAGACAAACATTATATTTAAAGAAAAAAACAGGATACTCAGGGATCAGAATGGAGATTTTCATTTTCAGCTGAAATAGCCAGGGTCCAGGGCGGAGCCCGGTGGGGGGCTCAGGGGGGCAAAGCCCCCCTGAAGTCAACAGCATTTATCTTATTTGCTATGTGAAAATTGCACTAGAATGAATTAAATCCAACAAAACAGAAACCATGTATTATATATATATATATATATATATATATATATATATATATATATATAAATTTAAAAAATAATATATTGACATTAAAAGCATTCGTAATATTGAACATGATCATGATACAAAATAATCTATTTTAATCATGTTTATAACAAATTTTAAATTTTGTTTATCCTGTTCTAAATATTGTATAAACACAAAAGATAAAATCATTTCATAAATAAATAGATTTATAAATACCTCAGATTGGGATTTTCTGTCACACAGGGGAACCAGTGGTTGACTGCTGCTAGTATTTGAAGTGGAAGGATTTGAAACGGCCAATAATGTTGAACCGGTGGCTGCCGATTTTAAATGCGGATCCGAGTGCATAATTTGATCGCCGGCAAGCTATTTTTGCTTTGTGCTTGTTCATTTTAGCATGATCGATCAGTGCCACACAACCTCGCGTACCATAATGTATCAGATCGACACAGTATAGACACTTTGCTTTCCCTGGAACATCACACTTTGCGACAAACTGGCTCAAAGTTTCTGTAACTTCCTCGATCTTTGCGCCGATTTTAACGTTTACTGTGACAGTCTTCTCCAGCCATGACCACTTAAATTTATTCTTGATTCCTTTATCAATCTCGGAGACAAAAGCCTCGTCTTCTTTTCTTAGTATTTTCATATTTACTTTTTCAAACACTCATTTCACCGTTTGAAAAGACCGGAAGGAGCGCCATGTTTGAGAACAAAAGCTCCGCTGATTGGTTATCAGCGAACCTATCGACCAATGGTCTAAATGCTAACTTGGGGTGATGAAACAGTCACGTATCATACCTCACCCCCCCCAAAATATTTTCTCATCGAATTTAGACGATTTACGGGAATGACCTTTGGGGTTCAAAAACAGCGGAAATCCGCGGAAAATTCTGATCCCTGGATACTTAACTAGGAGTCCTATGTATTTATTATTATTATTCAGCCAGTATCAACCATCAACATGATATCTACCGGAAATCATTTTGTCACGTGAAGGTATCGACGTGACTCGTCGCCTACGATCGGCGCCGGGTTTTTAGACCCAACTGCTGTGTTGGGAGTCATTAGGTGACCAAACCCCCCAATTCCAACCCTTAATGCCGAGCGCCAAGCAGGGAGGCAATGGGTACCAATGTTGTAAGTCTTAGGTATGACTCGGCCGAGGCTTGAACCAGCGACCTCCCAGTCTCGGAGCGGGCGCCCTACCATCTAGGCTACCGAGCTGGTAGTGTGGTTCAATGCACTAAAAATACAGAGGCGCTACACTCCCGAGCCGCGCGACGGAGCGAGTTCGGCGGAAGCGGCGTCACACGGCGCGACGCGAGAAAAGGCGGCGGGCGTGATCGGGCTACCCCCTGGGGAGCCCGCCCGTCCGACGACCCCAGTAGCGCGGCGCGACGACCGTCCGCACGCGGCGGGCGAAAGGCGGTGGACGTGCGCGGGACCCCCGTAACTGCGTCGGTGTCGTACGTATCGCGCCCAAAAGTACTCGCGCTGCGGGTTAGGGGCTCGCTCGCGGGAGCGACCGAACGGCACCCGCGGTAAAAACCCTGTCGTGAATTTGTCTCCGATCGTCCCGGGCGGACAAAAAAATCGCCCAGCTGTACGACTCTTAGCGGTGGATCACTCGGCTCGTGCGTCGATGAAGAACGCGGCTAGCTGCGAGAACTAATGTGATTTGCAGCTGCGATTGGCTGGCAACCAGTTCAGGGTGTCCTCTGCCCACTGCCCGGAGATGGCTGGGATGGGCTCCAGCCCCCCCGCGACCCTAATAAGGATAAGCTGTGCAGCTAATGAGATGAGATTTTTTTTTTTCCTTTTGAAGGGGCGTCGCTACTTCGCAGATTTTCACTTTTAGCGGGTGGTTTTGCTCCCCATTAACCGGGTATTTGGTCCCCATTAACCGCGATAACCGAAGTCTTACTGTATATCTTGTTTTGTTGTTTAACGACATAATAAATGTTTTTTTTTTAAATTGATCTGCTACAGGGCAAGAAATGTTTGCCCTACTTTTTGAGTAACACAAGATAAAAATATTACAACATAAAATAAGTATTACCCAAAATAAAAACCGTATTTCTCCAAGTAACAAGATTATTTTAGAAATAAGAATTTTATTGGTATTATTTAATAGTTAATTGAATAATGTGCACACCAAAATAATTTTTTGTTTTACCTATTATTAAAAGCGTACAAGATCGTACAACACTTTGCTCAATTCAGACCAAATTTTGTTGGAACAAAAAAAAAGTTTCGCATCCCCCATCTCCAATATTTACACAACTTACTTATAGTCAAAACGAAGGTTTGGGAAGCGCGATACGAGCCGCTCATATTTCTCTTTCAGACTTGCCACCTCTCGGGACAGCTGTCTTCTCTTCTCCAGAAGACTTTCCTCCTTTCCATCTAGTACAAAAAAGAACACATCACCGAAAAGAACAACCGCTGCCATCTCAGTCTACTGATTTGTCAAGGAAACCGTACCTTCGTATTTGAGTTTGCCAAGCTCAGCCTCCAATTTCTCCTTGCTGCTTTTGACAGCCTGCAGACTATCCTGATCCTTTTTGTAACCACTGTCCATCTTTTTCACCTCAGCCTGTTTGGTCTTGAGTTCGGTCTGGGCATGCTTCAGCGTCATTTGGGCCTGACAGGAAAGTGTCAAATCAGAGCTTAAAATTGCTGTATTTTATGGAATATAATGGTCTTTTTTAAATGGTTTGGAGGTGCGTGAATTTTTTAACACGTTATTAGCGATAAAGTGGACACCCAGGAAATTACATAAATCTGTTCTGAGGTGAGGATCAAAGTGAAATTGCCGTAAATCGAGGATAGACACCTTAGGTTTCCGAACCCCCAGCATTCAAGATAAAAGATAGATCAAAAATAAAAACATTATAATAAAAAAAATAGATTTAGGAAGTACTACTTATGCGTTATATATGTACATATGATTAAACAACATTATAAACATATATATACATGTAAAGGAAAAATGAAATTGTACCGTGAATTCAGGACTATAAGCCGCTACTTTTTCCCCAAATTTTCAACCCTGCGGCTTATTCAGAGATGCGGCCAATTTATGTAATTTTTCCAACGGGCCGCCAGCGGCACTCGAGTATGAGAGGTAAGATTTAGACCGGTGGAGTATATGTGCCGAGGAAGATCACAGCACATGAGAGTGTGTTAAGGGTTATTGTTCTATCTTCGTTATTCATTATCCATTATCCGTTATCGGTCAGTTCATAATACGCTACAAAGGCTAGGAGCCGCTACACTTACTCTCAGCCAAAAGGCCAAGCTAAGGTCCTAGCCCTAAAGCCTTGCTGCGATCATTGCGAATGCACCGCTCCCGGAGGTACTGCAATACCGGGCCGATGCGTGGAGTGGACAGAGCAAGCTCTTATTCGTGTCATAGTACACTAGACCAGAACCACAGTCTGCCGTGATGGGGGTTTGGGGTTTTTAAGGGTTATTTAGCTATCTTCGTTATTCATTATCCATTATCCGTTATCGGTCAGTTCATAATACGCTACAAAGCCTAGGAGCCGGGACACTTACTCTCAGCCAAAAGGCCAAGCTAAGGTCCTAGCCCTAAAGCCTTGCTGCGATCATGTATTTACATCGATAGTACACAATCCTAGAACCATAGTTGGCCGTGATTCTTTCAAGTGCGGCTTTTATTCCCTTAACAGACTAAATTGCAGGTATGCGAGCGTCTTTTTAGTAGCGTGAGGCTACCTCCCAAAGGCACGGTTTAGGATGAAAGTTATACTATTATTATTAAAGCTTTGAAAACTCTCTCGATGTACCGTCTTTCTTTGTAAATATGTGTAATATGTATTTGCAACTGTATATTTTTGTAATGTATTTATTTGTATTGATTTGAGACACTTATTCTGCACGAGCAAATTAAAAAAGGGGGCGGAGCAAACACCAACGCTGATGGGAAAGTGGGGACCGGTAAAGGTGAGTTTTTGTGGACTTGGCGGACAATAATGGATATATATTTTTCCCACCCTTACCTTTGGAAATATACACTTTTTTTCCTTGGATTACTATCAACGGGCACCCAGAATCTGCAGGTCTGCAACAAATTTTAAGTACCTATATCGTTTTGTGTTTAATTTGGCGGCTGTGATTTTTGGACTGTGTGCTTCAATGAACGGCCTGGACGGATCTATTGACACTAACAAAGATGTTATATAATGAAATTGTGAATATGCTTGATTGCTAATAAGATTTTCGAGAAGGGTTGTTCAAACCTCACTTTGTGTTTGCTGTTAAAAACGTCATATTGGAATATAATATTGTGAATGTGCTTAGTTGCTGTTGAGATTGTCATGATTGTTTTCTGTTATTAGTGTCAATAAATTTGTTCAAACCAAAAAACATTTAGTTTCAATCGCGGGACTTGACGTTTGGCTTGGATTAGTCTTGTGTTTGTTTGATGTGGGTGCATGCGGCTTATATACAGGTGCGGCTTGTGTATGGACAAAACCGGTTTTCCCCTTAAAATGTGATGGGTGCGGCTTATAATCAGGTGCACTCTATAGTCCGGAATTTATGGTAGTTATCTTTTGTGTGACATGACCTGAGCTGGTCAAGTGGAGTAGCAGGTGGAAGCTATTTGTTATTCTAATTGAACCTTATTTTTGCATGTTTGTACGTGGGGAAGAGGAAGTAATTTGATCCGTGCACTGTTGAGCATATAGCATATTTGACAAATAAAGTTTTAGTCAAAGTTGAAAAATACAGCGGATTATAATTAAAAATCATTTTAAAAATCCCCCTTGCGAGGATTGTCACGCCCATTGCAGACATCCTTGCTCTAATCACCTCCTTATCTTTTAATAATAATTCCCATCCTTGATTGGTTACAGCCTTCAAACTTACCAGCGATTGGTGGGCCTTTTCCTTGTTTCGTGATCATCGCAACCTTCATTTTCATAGTTGATGTTTTTATTTGGTATGTGACCCAAAGCTTGCAGCAATGCGAAAGTAAAAAGAAAAAAACAACAACACCGGTAAAGGCTGTACTGTATTGTATTTCCAACTTCCTAAGTCTTGACGAAACATATGACAGTCAGAACTGAATAAGGAGAGATTTTGGGGGATAGTTCAACCAGTAACATAACGGCATTTTGACGCAAAGTAATAGAAGATCAGCATTTATATGACGCCAACCAATAGCAGATTAGTCACGATTCAAATTTTTAATGACATGTCTGTTCTCTGTAATGGATTTTATCATAGAAATTTCCCCCCGAAATGTGACTTGGACTCACGTGTGACTTAAACAGGCTTCATAGGTATTTTTCATGGCCAAATTCAAGCACTTTTTAAGGATTTTTCAAGCCAATTTTTCTTTTTTTTCCTGGACCATGTGAGGAAGAAATCTGACGTGAACCATGTATTTTGCAGATCCACAAATATATCCGTTATTCATATGTGATTTTTAATGTTGTGTGTGCATATATCAGTATGAAGTTTTTAGAACTCTAGAACAATACCTGCGCAAATATTTTTGAGACAAATCACTTCCCATCTAGGTGTTGGGTAAAATTACGGTAATATGTAGCTTACATTTTAGGTTGCAGGAAGTCTTTTCTATTACAATTTACAATAATATGAAATCCTTGTGTAATACACATTTAATAGTGCCGAGTTATGGTAAAGCAAGCACTCGTCTTCTTAGGCGCGACTCGTGGGGGACGATGACACTTCATAGGATAATGCCGCACAAACTAATGCCGGCTGCAGTTAATCACAAGGGAATAAGAAATGCAATGGCAAAACAAACTAGCGAAGACACAAAAGAGCAGTGTTGACATCATTTTAAGCCGACTTGCGAAACACGGCAATAATTTTAAGTATTTACAAGCATTTCACCCACAATTCGAGCTCTTTTCAATCCTTGAAAACACAACATTAAAGTTCAAAAATTTCCACGGATATCAAGCACCTGTATGAACCTTGCTTATAAATGTTTTTTCTTCTTTAGTATTGACTAACTGGCTGGTGTGACTCTGAAGGCACTTATATTTGGGAAAATAATGTTAAAAAAAACGGGCATAAGTTCCTGAATGAGGACAAAGTTGTTCACCTGCTTGGCTTCCGTGTCAGCTTTGCTCATGTCGTTCTTACAGGCCATCATCTGACCAGCTAGCGTGGCCTCCTCTCCGTCCTCATTTGTGGACAAGCCAGCAGAAACTGCCCTGAAATGCTGCTCGGCAGCCTCCAGGGCAGCAGCGTCCTTGTAGCCTTCCTCCTTTATAGTCTCGAGCTGCTTTGTCAACTTGGACATTTCTTTTTCTTTGACTACCAGCATCTTCTTGTCCTTAAAAAAAAAAAAAAAAAAAAAAAAAAAAAAAAAAAAAGACGTTACACTTGCTATTATTAAAACGTGGAAGGTGGAACATTTCCAAGGGTATGCTCGTACCTCTTGCATGCTCTTGACAAGCTCCTCTCGCTTCTTGCTTTCATCCTGCAGGTTCTGCTTTTTCAGATCAAGAGCACTCTGAGCTTTTGCATCTACGCGCTGAACATCAGCTAGGGTTTTCTCCAGGGATTGTAATACGTTGTTCATTTCCTAATTAATAGACGAACATGAAAGTTTATGCAGATATTTTCATGTGTAGATTTTTGCCTAACCTTTTAAATTTGTTTTAAAGGACGAATACTAAAAGGGATAACATAAATAATTGATTTCTTTACTGCTGCATATCTGTGAACGCACTTAAGTTTCCAAAACAAATAATCACTGCCGGTATCCTTTACGAGTATCAGACATAATTGCATAGGGTCAGATTCGTGTTGGGAAGATCCTGTTCTTTTATCTTTTTTTTTGCGTAAATTTAAGGACTGGATGAGTATTGATACGATATGACAAAGGGCCTGCTCTCGAGGATCTGCTCAGCATGCACTTACTTGTACTCAAGTAATTATTTGGATGACTACTTTTTACTCCCATTTGAGCGATATTATTCTGAAGTAACTAAAGTATTACTTGGGTAACTTCGGCGCTGAACCTCAGCACTGTGCGTACTTCGGCGCCTAAGTGCAGCTTTGGGTTTACTTCTGACCCGGTCCCTCAGATTAAGTTTATCAGTTGGGTTTGGGCTGGATTTTTTTAGGCCAGTTCTTACCTCTAATACCAAGTATCAGTTCCAATGTCATCTGATAATAGTATTCACTGCCATCTAGTGCCAATTAACAATCAGGAAGATGAAATAGAGGGAATTGTAAATTACCATTACAAACAAATAAGAATACAATAATATTTTGTTGAGATTAAAAGGTGTTTCTTTAAAAATATCTGTCATTTTTTTGAAGAGGGAAAGGAATTATGTGTACCACGATGTGCGTACAGGTATTGGTCTATAGAAAATGTGGTATCGAACATCCTTAGTTTACATACATAATGGTTGCTGTAAAATATCACGCCCAACATGTCTCTACTCTCTAGAATAACTTCTCATGACATCCAAAGTGACAATACTTTTTAAAGCAATTGTATGACTTTCTTTTGGTGAGATAATTTTCCATCAAATTAATGTCTCTTAAAAAGGTGTCAAGTCCAAAAGAACAACTGACAAGGATTTTAAGTGTCATCACTTTTAGCAATGCTTCAATTTTATGATTACCTTTATACATAAAGTATTTTTAAAATACTACCTTAAAAAAAATTGACCTAATCTTGGAGGTCATCTCTAGAGTTTACCTTGTCTTTTTTGTCTTTCAGTTCCTGAATCTGCGCTGAGAGCTCGCGGACTTTGCTCTCGTTATCAGCCAGGGCGGTTTGCATCTTGGCAATGTTGTCCTGCATGACTTTTAGGTTCTCAGCTGACTTCTGTTTTGTCTCCTCAGCGCACAAGAACTGCCAGGCTACGTACAGACGCGTCAAGTGCTCAATCTCGCGCATCAGTTTCTGGTACTCCAAGTATGATGACCTCTCCTGCAAGGTTCATGCAACTTTTTGATCAGCTTGATTAAAATTTTCAAGGCTATTATCACACACTGTCAACAACAAAACAGTTAGTGAAAGAAAAATCTCTTTCATGACCATCATTATTAAGTGAAATTCCACAAAGTAGAAGCCATGAATTATAGCGTATACAAAGAATCTGCACTATATCTTTCCTCATACCGCAAAGCACCGTAGCACTTGTATTACATAATATTTATACAGACGCTCCCCTACTTACGACCATTCGCCTTACGAAAAACGGTAGAAACATTTTTTTCGGGATGTCGAAAATAATCCGGACATTGCTCTAAGTTAGATTTTGTATTGTGTGCACCACCTTTTTCACAGTACAGGACAGTATATCAATAAAATGACTATAAAATATAAGATAAGTAAAAGTATAAAATATTGAAGAAGAATTGGAGGCAGTGTTCCCTCCAAGCTGGCGCGTGCGCAATTGCGCACTGCTCGCACATTCTCAGCGCACAAGAAAATCTAGCCAGCGCACAAAAATAAGGGCTCAAAATTACTAATTGGTTTTAATCAACTGGTTGATTTGCCAACCCATAAAGATGGAAACACGCTCGACTTGGTTCTGACTTGAGGAGTTTCAACCTCAAACATGACGGTGTTACCGTGTACTACAGTTATCTCGGATCATTATTTAGTTACATTTGAGGTGCTAGCTAAATGTAGGACCAAAAAAACTGAAGGATTCAATGGACGCAATATAAGCACGGGCACAGTCTGAGCTCTACGATATTCTTCCAGGAGCAGTTGCGTCCTTTCCTTCCTACATAGGCTCTATCAAATCACTCATAAATGAATTTAATGCTACCATGGTTAGTGCCTTGGATTCAGTAGCGCCCATCCGGCTTAAATCACGACCTAAAAGACGCACGCCTTGGTTTAATGATGAAACTAGATCCCTTAAACGAGAATGCAGGAAATCTGAAAGAAAATGGCGCGCTACCAAGCTTGAGGTTTTCCATCAAATCTGGTGTGATAGTTTGTTGAAGTATAAAGCGGCCCTTGCCTCTGCAAAATCAGCCTACCTTTCGAAGGTGATTGCGACACAAAAGAACAATCCCAAAGTCCTTTTCGACACTGTAGCATCGCTTACAAGGCAACAGACTATCCCAGATACCTCCACTCATCCTGCCCACGACATAATAGTCTTCTTTACTAAGAAGATCCAAAGCATACAGGAAGAAATCGGCAAAGACAGTATTAATTCAACACATACTAAAGCACTGAAATCTATAGATGCACGACATGGTGGCTGTCCAGGGATTTTGTCCCGTTTTAGTGAACTGTCACTCAATAATCTTAAACAGATGGTGAATACGGCCAAACCGACGACTTGCCAGTTCGACCCGCTTCCAGGTTAACTTATTAAAGGTCTCTTTGGCGTTCTTGCACCTTCAGTTCTAAATATTTTAAACATATCACTCTCCTCAGGTGTAGTTCCAGCGGCTTTTAAGTCCGCCGTCATTAAACCCACACTGAAACGACCCAACCTTGATCCAG
The DNA here is from genome assembly GCF_059441175.1 of Urocampus carinirostris. Taxonomy (NCBI): domain Eukaryota; kingdom Metazoa; phylum Chordata; class Actinopteri; order Syngnathiformes; family Syngnathidae; genus Urocampus; species Urocampus carinirostris. The sequence continues at coordinate 39,399,928 of NC_142356.1, read as the reverse complement.
AAAACGTATGTAATTATAGACCTGTGTCAAACCTAACGTTTCTTTCTAAAATACTTGAAAAAGTAGTGGCACAGCAGCTGAATGATTTCATGTCCGAGAACAATCTCTTTGAATCAATGCAATCAGGATTCAGGGCTAACCACTCTACTGAGACAGCTCTGATTAAGGTAACCAATGATCTCCAACGGGCAATGGACTCTGGCGCATCATCACTTTTGCTGCTGCTGGACCTTAGTGCTGCATTTGACACAGTGGACCATAATATCTTGCTAGAACGGTTGGAAAAATGGATTGGTCTCTCAGGAAACGTCCTCTTATGGTTCAGATCCTACCTCTCAGATAGGACACACTGCGTTAAATATGGCGAATTGACATCTGAGCCCTTTAGTGTTACCTGTGGTGTTCCGCAGGGTTCAGTGCTTGGCCCCCTTCTCTTCAGCATTTATATGCTTCCACTAGGTGATATTATTCGCAAGTATAATATCAGTTTCCATTGCTACGCAGATGACACTCAACTCTCGATGGAAGAATCTGCCACACTAAACTGTGGAAATTTGGAGGCCTGCCTCACTGAGATAAAAGAGTGGATGTCACTCAATTTCCTGCGTCTTAACTCTGAAAAGACTGAAATGTTAGTTATTGGTCCATCTAAGCCCCGTGACTTATTCTCTAAAACTGCTGTGAACATCGACAATTGCCACATTACACAGAGCGACTCACTTAAAAATTTAGGTGTCATATTTGACCCCGATCTGTCCTTTCAAACACATGTGAAGAAAATTACTAGAACCGCTTGCTTTCATCTTCGTAACATTGCTAAAATTTGTCCAACACTTTCTCAGTTAGATGCGGAAATCATAATTCACGCGTTTGTTACCTCCAGTCTCGATTACTGTAATGCACTACTTTCCGGTCTTCTGATGACCAGACTCAAGAGTCTTCAGCTGGTACAAAATGCTGCAGCGAGGCTTTTAACTAGGACAAAAAAGTACGATCACATCACCCCAATATTGGCTAACCTGCATTGGCTCCCTGTTAGCCTAAGATGCGATTTAAAGGTTCTCCTATTACTATACAAAATCATACATGGACTTTCCCCCTCATATCTATCAGATCTGATTTCCCCCTATGTCCCGGCCCGAAGCCTTCGTTCTGAGAGCGCCGGTCTCCTGGTGATCCCAAGAGCCAAGAAGTGTTCCGCTGGTTTGAGAGCGTTCTCCATCCGGGCACCGGTGTTGTGGAATGCTCTTCCCCTGAGATCCGATCTGCTGCCTCAGTGGACATGTTTAAGTCTAAGCTTAAAACTCACTTCTACTCTATAGCATATGAATAACCTAAGCTTCTTATATGTAATAACTTGTGAAGCCCTTTGAGACTATTTGTGATTAAGGGCTATACAAATAAAAATGACTTGACTTGACTAAGAAGCGACTCGAGGTAAAGTTACAGTGCATGAAGGTAAAAATTCATGGGTTCCCCTGACGTTGTGTCCTAAATGCGGTATTTTGAAGTCGAGTCGAAGGAGAAAGAAGTTGAGTAAAGTTAGTTGAGTTTGTCGGGGAACCGGCTTCTTCGGCTCGGCTCACTAAAAGGAGCTCTTTCGGGTCCTAAACGGCTCTTCGGGTTGTTTTTGCTTCTTTAATCCCAACATGACCAAATATTATGTAAAATTATGCACAAAATGACTTAAAGGAAGGGGGAATAGAACAAAAAAGAAAAAAATACCAAAATGAAAAAGTAGTGAAAAGCTGAGAAAAAAAGAAACAAAAAGAGAAAAAAGAAAGAAAAAAGCCAGAAAAAAAAGAAAAGAAATGTAGGAAAAAAAGTAAATAGAGAACAAGAAGAAAAAAGTAACAGCTCGGAAAAAATAAACACAATGAGATTTTTTTAAAGGAATTTTTTAAAAAAAGTAGGAAAAAAAACACGGAAAAAAGAATAAAAAGTTTGTGTTGCATTCAAATAATTTCCAAATATATCAAGTGAATCTTGTTGCCAACATTGTACTTCCACTAAAAAATGTGATTAAGTACACTTCTGTATCTTACAACCGACTAAATAAGCCCCCAAAAATGTTAATATTATGCAACAAAATATATCAGGAAATAAAAAGAAATGGATATCTTGTGAAAGAATTGTAAGAACAAACGACGTTTGTAGGCCGTACAACCTTTGCAATAGTACATGAGTCAATTCATTCAAAAGAGAAAAATAATTTTGTATTTCCGGAAACTCAGCAAAATGTAACTTTGATGTCACGTTTTGGACATGTTTGATAAATAATTATCTTGCCACACTTATGGTTGCTCACTGTTGTGTCAAGCGCTGCTCACTGACTTTGTGTGAACGCTCAGACTCGTGGAAAATTAGAGGGAACATTGATTGGAGGTTACTCCTACAAAAAAAAGGGCTAAAATCTTAACCACGTAGTGTAGTTAAAAAAATTTGTTCACATGCCAGACAAGATATCCTGCGTTTTAGTTCAAATTAACCTCAAGCAACTACACTAGTGATCACAAGAGCCAAGAAAAGATCTGCAGTTTCGAGAGTGTTCTCCATTCGAGCCCTGGTGCTGTGGAATGCTCTGCCGACTGAGATTTGATCTGCAACCTCAGTGCAACTGTTTAAATCTAGGCCCAAAACACACTTCTATTCTATAGGTTATGAATAACCTATATTTCACATTGACAATATCTGTGTATTATTTGTTATTGCAACATCCGTTGCAGCCTGGTCATCCTGTAAGGGGATTACCTCATGTACATTCCCTTCATTTTCCTTGTGTTGAGGTTTTGAGTTTTTCCTTGCCCTAATGTAGGTTTTAGATCAGGGGACGGTGTAGTGAATAGTTTGCAATAATCGGTGGTTTGTCCAGCCCTTTGAGACTCGTTGTGATAAAGGGCTATAAAAATAAACATAACTTGACTACAGTAGTGCTTCTTTCCGTCGCTACCGACGTGTGGCACTGTGAAGAAATCCGCTTCCTAGTTCGTGTATAAACATTATTTACTGTCTCTTTAGCACACTAAGAACTTTGGCAATTTTATTGTTTAATTTCTCGTGCATCCATTCAAAATTGTTGGGGGAAAGTTTAAAAAAGAGGCGAACCGTTTTATTTGAAATGAAAGTGGAATGTGGTAGCTTGATGCTGTTGACAAAATGGTTGGATCGCTTTTTTTGGCCACTTTTTACTACAGAGGAAGTAGCCCAACTCTTAAAGCTCATCTTCCAAAAGTAAGTTGAACTTAACTTTATTTATCTTTATAGAGCATATTATTTTATGAAATGTTTATTTTTGGGGGACAAAACAATGCAGGTTACTTATACGAGCCTTTAACATACATTCCATACGAAATATAGCACTGAAGCAGCTTACAAACCAATTCAACTTACAAACGTTGGTCCTAAACCTTCGTAAGTAAGGCAGCGTCTGTACATTCAAACAACAGTATACTTCTAAAGAAATCCTCATGTGTATTCATTTACTTTGCAAATATATTTCCATTTGTTTTCTGTCCTCATGGCTGAAATGTCACAGTCAATATATGGTGGATGTCACAGTTGTATCCATCCATATTTAGTTTAAGTCCACAGTTTGACATGCACATTTACATAGTGCATGTCACTGTTGTTTTATATCCATATATATGTAAATGTTGGCTTCCGAGCACACCGTGTAAACAAAAAGAACGCAAAAACAGTGCCCCCCTTTGAAGAAGGCGTAAATAAGCATGGTGCTTTGTTGATTGGCATGAATTAAATTATCTCTTTAAGTCAAAACGACGTGTATTTGCGTAACGATGTCTCATGTGGTTTCCCCAAGATCAGATTGCAAGCAAACACAATGTACAAGGAGTTGTTTTTTACTAGACATGGAAAGGATTAATATTTATTTTTTCAATCCCCATCCAGGAAACAGACGCCTGTTCATTTTGGTTTGAGTGTAGCGAAAGGGTCATTGGTGTCCCTCTCCTGGATATCTACAACTCCCGCCACACCCTCAAAGCCACCCTGATTGCAGGTGACCCCACCGAACCATCTCACCTGTATTGTTTTGAGCCATTTGAGACTCCTTGTGATTAAGGTCGTCACAAATAAACACAACTTGACTTGACTATAAAGATAAACAAAGTTAATTTTCTTTTGGAGGAGTTAGGCGACCTCCTCTTCTGTGGTAAAAAGTGAACAAAAAAAGCAATCCAACAATTTTCTCAACAGCATCACGCTTTCTAATTCCACTTTCATTTAAAAAAAAACGGCTCTGCTTCTTCTTTACACCAACCATATTGAATGGATGCACAAGATATTAAACAATAAAAACGTTAAAGTTCTTAGTGTGCTAGAGATACAGTGCAGTGTGTATACACACAAACCAGGAAGTAGAAGCCGGATTTCTTCTTTGGGGTGGATGCTGGGTTACCTCTCACAGCACCACGCAGCGGAAAGAAGCACTACAGTACTGTCCTCTACTCTGAAAAAGGCGCACACAATACAAAATCTAACTTACAGCCATGTCCGGATATTTTTCAATATCCCGAAAAAAAATTAATGTACCATTGTTCGTAACTCGAATGTTCGTAAGTAGGGGAGCCTCTGTATAGCATATTTGACCAAAATGTTGAAGTTGAGTCCTGACGCCCTTACAGCGACAGAAAAAATTTGTAATGTACTCAAAAATCCGCAGAACTAATTAATAGAAAACAATGTGCAAGGCGCGGAGGAAGCAAAATTTAAAACGTGATATGGCAAAAAGAGCACTGCATCTTAAAAAAGCAACAGGAATAAAACTTTTTGCGAAAATTGTGTGGGTCAACCAACCTCCAATAGTTTCTGCATAGTCGGAGTAATCTCTTCATCCAAAATCTGAAAAAAATGAAAGCATATTTCATTACATTTGGTATTTGTGTTGAAAAGCACACTAGTATCAAGTTTTGGGAAGAGACGTACAGTGTGGATTTCCTTAAGCTTGGCTTCCTTCTTCTCAATTGTCTTTTGAGCGCCGATTTTTTTGCATTCATACATCCTAGTCCCTGCCGCTTCCTCAATCATGGCAAGGATCTGCAAGTGGACAACCTGGTCACTTCTTTTAGCCATTAAAAAAAAAAAAAAAAAAAAAAAAAAAGGGCTCATTTTCAATATGCCCAGACACTACCTCCGGTGGCTTCATATTGAGAACTTTGGTAATCCGTCCCTGAGGATTAAAATGAGAACACAGGTTAATTATATACAGTAAACCCTGATGGAAATAGTTAATAAAATGAAAATATGCATTGAAGACTGACCTGCATGATGAGAAAATGAGGGTTGTTGACATTAAGACCGACAGAACAGAACAAGTCCTGCACTCTTGTATTGTTAGCGTTGACTCCATTGATGAGATACTTGTTTCGGCCACCAATTACAACCTGGAAAATTAAAACTGACTTACTACAAAGGGATACAGTAGACACCCGCATTAAGACGCTTTCACTTTACAGCAGTTTTATTTTCAGCCCATTCTATGGCATTTTCCCCAGTTTACAACATCAACAACAAGTTATTTTGCATCCTGATACTTAAATTAAAACTTTGCGGCGTTCGTGCCTAGCACAAGTGTTTTTCCCTAAGATGCATGCTTGCTATTGATCAACATCACATAAAATGCTGGTCCGCAATTGGTTTGCGTCATGGCATCATGGAAATATAAATATGCAATTTGCTGAACTACCTCCCTGTATGCCTTTTTCAGTTCAGAATCTCATGTGCTTTGCAAAGACATTGTGAGTCGTAACCACAACACGGTATCTTTTGAACTATATCAAAATTTGAAAAGGAAACTTGTATAATGACAATAAAGTGACACTCATTCCAAAAAGGATGAAGGCACACGAAAGACTATCTTCTCCAAGTTGCGAGGATGTAACCAATTGACGACCTGGACTATAGTTTAAACACAAGCTTTGGTGGGCTGTACGTTGCCCAGCATTCGATTTGGACAAGGTTGTTGAGGTCCTGGTTTGTTGAAAAAGTGCCAGGGAGACACTTGAGTGCATACCTGTCAACCTGTACGTTTTTGCTGTACAAAGTACGTTTATTATGCATTTTAAGACGTGTATCACGTACAAGAAAATCTGTATGGAAAATCGCAAATTTGTCAATTATGGGTACCATCCGGTATACACCGACTATCACGAAACGGCAAATCAATCAAGTCAACCGAGTTCGCTGCGATCGCCTCTATCTCGGTATCGTTTTTTTCGTTGCAAACGAAGCGAGCGGTTTGATGCTACTGTGTGCATGCGTCTGATGCCTGGGGATTTCCCATCATGCATCATTCAACATTAGATTTCATGTGGTAGTTGTGTAGTGAAACAAAGTCTGTCTCTTTTTAGAGAATCTGCTTTTTTGGCTCAACTCATTAAAAAGAGCCGGCTCTCAAACGGCTCACTTGCTTTGATGCATTATAGTACGAATGTTGTATAAAGAAGTTAAAGAAAAAAGGAAATATAAAAGGAGAAAATGAAAAAAAGACAGGTTTGTGGTTATCCCTTTAATCAGTATATTACCAACAATAATATAATGCAGAAAATGAATTAATAATTTGAATAAGAAAATGTATTATTCTACTTAATTTCATTTGCATGTATTTTTTTATTCTACAGTGAACCTCCAAGCTACTTAATTTTTGAACTTTTTTTATATTAAACCTCATGTCGAGCAACTCAGCATCTCACAACAAAATGTTAATTAACAATACATATGAAATAACGAAACACATGTACAAATTAACATGTAAAACTACATAAATAGACACGTTTGAAAAAAAAATATGGTGTAAGATTATTTTGTATTTTGTAAGGGAAAATACAACATTTTGTAAGGGCATGGAGCCGTGGAGGTTGACAGGTATGCGAGCAGATTCATGTCGTATCCGAGTCTACGGTAAATACTTGACCAGAAAACATTTGGTTGCACTTTTATCACAAACCTGTCTTGTGACTGTAATTTCATTATGAGATTCAAAGCCCAGAGGACTCTGGCTTTTGTTTGAGTTGTCAAATGTGATGGACACGGTGGCCTTTGTGATTCCTCCTTGTCCGTTTTTGTAGACCAGATCCTGGAGGTTTGAAGCTCGAACCTTTTTCAAAAGCATGTAATAATAAACACAATTGCACAACATGGTAATTTGTGGCCAAAGGGGACACTTACATGAGTCAGGTTGGTAATGCCCAAAAGAAAACATATGGAGTCCAAAATGTTGGATTTGCCGCTACCGTTGAGCCCAGTAATGGCGTTGAAGAGCGGGTCAAAGCCGTTGATCTCGGTACGGTGCGCGTAGGATTTAAACCCTTCGATTATAATTGACTTGATGTGCATCTCTAAACTTTAAAAAATAATATTTGTATCTAGTAAAACGATTGTAATGTTTACCGCGATATCAACAACTACAAAGTCGTTGCGTCTTCGAACTTGAATTTTGGCGGCACGGGGACAGGCGCTAGACATCTTTTTGCCGGATAAAAAAAGAAAAAACACGTAAAATGTTTACGTTTGAGAGTAGACAATATCGACTTGATTCCTGCTTTGAAAATTATTATTCGATTAACAAGACTTAAATTGACTCACTCTTTTAGCATGTGTCTTTTTTCCAACTTTATTTTTAGGCATATCTTACAACAGCTAATAAGATCGACGCCTGCGCGGTGTGGCATTCTGCCGTGTCATCGTGACGGCCATATTGGAAAGGTCAGCGTCCTAACTTCCTGAAACTTGCAGCAATTTTGAACGGTTTATAGTATAGTAGTATAAACTTTATACTGTACTTTTCATTGGTGACAGAACGGGTGCAGGGAACATAAAACAACGAAGGGTATAAGTACAAGGGGAAAAAAATATTCTTTTTAATCTTTTATTTTCCACTTGTCATCCTCCTATCATTGCTTCACCTAGTTGAAGTTTTTTTTCGCAGTTTTTTTTCCAAAAGTAAAAACACCATTAAATTGTTGTCTTGCACCAAATTGTAAAATTGGGGGCTTTTAATTTGGTCACAATAAATAAGCAATTATAAACCATACCTGCCAACACAACCACTTTACACATTAGGCGACCACCTTTTGCCCCTTGAAAATGCCTACCACTTTTGAAGAAAATAAAATCTTTTTTTTTTTTTATTCAAAGGTGGGGTACATTGTTGATGTGTCCTTAAAAAGTTGGATGTAGAATATAATCTCTATAAAGTATCGGCTTTTATCTTACTTTTTTCAGAGTGGTTTAGGATGAGCAATACATTAGGAAGCTAGAAAGTGGGAGGGGAAGGGGTGGTGGGGAAATATTTCATGCTTGTGGTCGCGGTTTTCTGTTAGTGTAGTGTGAAAATGTTGAAAGTAAGAAAAGGACTGTTTGAAATACAGTCAAAACTCCAACCCAAACCCCCAAAAATATGTAAAAAAGAAGAGTTTATTGGAGAGTGTATAGAAAATGCACGCACTTGCATGAGCTACGCAAGCAGATTGACAGAGGCTGCAATGATGATTTAAGACAGAAGATGGAATCGCCAAGTAGAGCAATTTCAAATTCCAAACAGAACCTTTAAACAACGACAAAAAAAATTATGACTTGAGACTAGTATTCTAGTCTATGGACGCTTGATTTTGAAGTAAGACTAAGTCTTTGTGTGTGAATGAACCGCTCCGCATTAGAGTTCCGTTTGGTACAGGTTTGCCATTTTTACTTTTAAACAAGCTCAATTGTTTGTTTTTGTTGGAGACAGAGTTTGTTTTGCGTGTGAAAATAGCGTGTCTGATGCAATCCGCTGCTTTTTAATGTAAAAAAATTGGCATGTGTGCTAAACACTGATCATTATTTTGAAAATAAAGATAATTATTACATACACAACTCATTATTTCAAATATGCAATTACAAATTCCAAGTATTTTTTGTTTATTTGTCTGTTTGTTTGTTTGTTTGTTTTTGACAAACGATGCAAAGAATAATGCAGGTAATGTATTTGTAACATTTAAATCTCATCTCAGACCTTTCCCTCACATCTTGTGTTAATTAAAGAAACACAGTACTCTATGTTGTTTTGAAAAATTATTTTATTTTCTCTGAGTACACTGCAATTGTCCTGCGAGAAGATCACAGACTTCATCTGTCAACTAAAGTCAGGGCGGGATTGGCTTTAGACTAGATGTACCTTTGACCCAGTGTAGGATAAGCAGGATAGAAACTAAAATGGCTAGAGTGTGTATGCACACAGCAACTCACCTTGTTTTTTATTTCCAAGAATTAAATAAAACTGTTTAATACTCTGAAAACAGGGCCATGAGCATTATATTTTTTTAATATGACACTGGCAATAAAAATAGTTACAACTTGCATTCACTGTCATTATGCATTCAGTTTGAATGCACCCCGTCCAATCCCTAGTAATGCAACAAATAATTCTTCCTCGTCAATTCATGTTTTGGAGGATGAACATGTTAAAGCTTTAAGACCTAAACAGACTTAAACATATACACATAACACTTGAGCACACATCATTGTGGATCTTTGTTATGCTTCCAGGGGCACAGGACACATGGACAGACATACCAAGTTAAACGCATAGAAACATATTTGTGATAGCACCACACAGTCTCCTCTGTTGGAGTAGAAGGATGTGGGCTTGATGTAGGCCCAGTCAAAGTTGGCCAGGTTCAGTGACTTCTGACCATACTGTTCACAGACACCAACCAAAGCACGCACAAAAGCGTACTTGGCCGAGCAGCTGACCGCACGCACTGTGCGCACCGTGTCAAAGTGGAGCAGGAAATATGGGTCATCCTGAGAAAAGAACAAATACAGTGCAGAAGTCAGGTGCTATGTTATTGAAAAAAAAATAACAATAACAACACAAGGCTGATAGCAGATTGCATTCAAGTTCATCATTCCGTGTTAGGGAGCTGCAGTACCTGGCAGTACGGTTTCAGATCAGGGGATGGTGTAATTGTGCAGTCCTTTGAGAATTTTTGTGATTAAGGGCTATACAAATAAAATTGACTTAACTTGACTTAACTACACAATTTTTCCGCCACAAAAGCAGCCCACACGAAAGCAAATGTATATCGATTTTGTTGGTATTTATTGGGGCTGCCTTGACACAAAACCTTGCTAAAGACATTCGCCGAGGCCTAAAATACAAATGTGTACGTTTTCATGAAAATTGCTTTAGCCATTTTGGAGCCTATAAGTCACATACATAGGCCTACTATCTTTTCTTTAAACCACAAAACCTTTTATAACAATACATTTGGGTGGAATGGTTGATCCTGAAGTCTTACCATTTGAAAACCAGATAGATTAAATTTACCATAAAATGTTAAAGCCATGTAAACAATAATCAGATTAAGGTCTTAATTTGACTGCCAGTTTTCTGATAATTATGGTTGAGTTACTCCGTTTCTATTCCGATAATCTCACAGTTATACTCATTTGAGTAATCAGATTGCTTGTGTACACAGGCAGGTCACCTCATTTGGGATATTTTTATGTCCCAAAGCACTGTGGGATTTGTAGTACACAGACAAATGTTTACCACATCAGGGTCTCGTCCATCCACAAGAGTCAGGTCTTTCAGGGACCAGATTTCTGTTCTCCTGTAACACTCCTGGATGCTGGAGCGTTTGGTGTGGCCCCTTTTGGAGCCGGATTTCACGGACATCTGCGTCATCTGGCACCGCACAATGCATAGCTGCACGAGCTGTTTTCTATTTGCAACTGCGGAAACACATCAATGGAGTTTGGCCAACATGAGTTTGTCAAGAAAATGAAGCAACTGCATAAATGCATTTTGTGAGGTTGTATGTTGCATGTGGCACTGTTGTGAGGACAGAAAAATATGAGTAAGAAAACCATAAAAATAGGAATTATTATCTAAAGAAAATATGCCCTCAACCCAATTATTTTTGCACAGTATTTACATTCTTTCGGTAATTTTGTTATTGTATTTTACTTTATGTATAAAATATCTTTAATTCTATTGTTTGTAAATGCTTTATAGAGAATGTTGTATACGTTTGAATGATTATGTAAAGCTCATTGAGTTACTATATGTGATCTATTAAATGTTCAATATTCAGGACTATCTCAGGAAATTACAGTAGTGTGATAAGGTTATTAGGTTTATGTAATGCAATCAAAACAATGTCATACATTAGGGTGTCATTACAAATCCAATGAAATATAGCAAGCCTTTTATTATTTTAATTATACAAATTAGTTGAATGACCTAATAGTATACCTTTTCATGATATTTTAATATTTTGGGATGTGATACTTGAGCGCAGCACGGCAGCACAGTGGTTAGCGCGTCCGCGGCACTGTTCTGAGGTCATGAGATTGAACCTTCCTGTGTGGAGTTTGCATGTTCTCCCCAAGCCTGCGTGGTTTCCTCTAGGCACACTGGTATCATCCCACATCCCAAAAACATGCATGTCAGGTTAATTGGCCGGTCTTAATTGGACCTAGGTATTAATGAGCAAGTGAGTTGTCTGTTTCTGTGTGCCCTGCGACTGGCTGGCAACGAGTCCAGGGTGCCCACTGCCTGAGGATAGCTGGGATGGGCTCCAGCACCCCCGCGACCCTACTGAGGATAAGCGGTGCAGATAATGGATGGATGATGGATGAATGGCTGGGATATTTGAGTGAATGTTATATTCAGCAATATCTAAAACATTAAAGATTTCAGAAAACAAAAAACTTTAAAACAATATTTTATTTTCTGAGACAGTCCTGTATAGGCAAAATCTTTCATTCCAGCATGGAAAAAAATAGAACAGAACAGTCTTTAATGTCATTGACAACATTGTGTAGATTGCTTGCAACAAGGTTTAACGTTGCACTCCAGGATTAACATGTAATAAAAAACTTCAAGATTTTTTTTAAAGAATATTAAGATATATATGCAATATTCACTATTCAGTGCTCATAACCTAACCAGTTCAGGGTTAGGAGATAGCTGGGATGGGCTCCAGCACCCCCGCGACCCTACTGAGGATAAGCGGTGCAGATAATGGATGGATAGTGCTTGTAACCTGGCCTCAGTTGTAATTTTTTTTGAAAAAAATGAAAAAAGTGCAATGACATAGGAACTGTGCAAAGATAAAAATAAAGAAAAAAATATGAGTATACATTTTCATATACATAGGAGAAATAATAAATACGTACAGTAAATAAATAATAGGCAAATGCAGAATTAACTTCAACTGGTACTTGCATTTAGTCATTAATCAAACATTTTTTAAAAACCCAATAATGTCAAAGATGCTGGGAGAGTTACCTACTCGAAACGCAGAGGAAATGTCTCCCGATCTCTGGCTCCTCGATCTCGATAAATTCCATCAGTCTTTGTTTGGCTGGTCGGAATAAAACCCTTTGCATCTCCTCCCTCAGAAGAGACGACATCACCTGCTTGGAGAGCAGACAACAAATAAACGAAGATGAAATGGCAACACCTAAATTGCAGATGGTGGGAACGGCAGGATGTTTTTTTGCCTCCCTTCTGGTTGGAGTACTTACTTGAGAAGACTCACTCACTGTCACGTGCACGGGGATGCACACATGCAGACACATTGTCCATTTTTCATTCTGCATGATTCAGGTGTAATCGTCCATGTCTCCCTACTCTACTATTTACCGGTACTGTCTTCAGTAAAAACTTGGCATAGAAAAGGGAGGAGTAAAAGTCAAACATTTTATATTTTTATTGTTGCACTTAAGCACCATCAAGAGCACAATCTGCACAATGATTGCACGATTATTACAAATATTCCGCATTCACAATAGTCATGAAGAAAGTTGGTGGAAAAGTTTGCTTTTTAACTCATTCAATGCCTTAATGTATAAATACGCTTTCAGAAGATTGGTCACTGAGTGGCAAAACGTAAAAATATGTTGTTGTTTTTTATTTTTTTCATTTTAAGAACTACTATTGGGTTTGGTGGAGTTCAAGTATGAAGCCTCTGTGAATTATTTTAGCATGATAAATCACCACTAGATGGCAGGAGTGGCTTTGTTCTAAACAATTTCCACACATTGACGAAGCCCCCACTTCTAGTCTTTCTTCCTGTTTCCAGCGATAGAAGTGTGTCGGCGGCCCTGTATGGCAAGTAATGTGGTCAGTGCAGCGAAAATAAGGGTAAGTACAGACTGTTAATACTTCATGCTTTTTTCTCACTAAAAAGATGATGACGTCCCTTCGACATTTCGTGCACATCGACAGGAACTGAATCGCCATGGTGACCCAAATCGTATGATTGCATCACCGAAAACATTAAGCGCTGAAAAGTTCTTGCAAAAATCATGCATAAGTTCAGTGTTCTTTCAATAAAGCGATATTGAATGTATTGTTATTGTGTTGTTATGCAACCTAAGTGTTAATGTGTTTTTAGGAGCATTGTTTAGATATTAGAGGTATCACAAATGGAAAGAAAAGAGCACTGAAGTGAGAGTTCTGCTTGAAATGCATTCTTTTTTCTCCAAAGTTTTCTGGCAAACGAGCATTTTAGAAAAAAGTAGCAATGTTCAACTCTCTTCTGCCTATATAGCTACAGAACTAAGTTTTCTGTCCATCTTCAAAAATGACTCGAAATGGCAAAAATTGGCTGGCACAGGCTTCGCACCTAACAATTAAAAAAAGATATCAAATATTAGAAAGAAAAAATATATTTTTTAAGATAGTTACATTTCTTCATTTTTACAGCCTTATTTAAAAAAACTGAAATGGGTGATTAAAAAAGAAAGAAAAAGAACACACAACGAAAAAAAAAGACAGTTCAATTTGCCTTTTTTCCCTCCAAAAATGTGTTGCTTGTAAAAAATCTCACAATTTTTGTCCTTATTGGGATGCAGCATTTTGTCACGTACATCACTGTGATAAGAGTGGGGCCTTTGTATGCAAATGACGTGATGGTAAATGGCACTAGTCAATTTGAAATTGTACACATTTTCGTTTACTGTTTTCCTCTGGAAAACTGAATTTAGTTTGTTTCAAGCTTTTGAGCTGGTAGAATTTTTGAACTTATGAGGGCATTTTCCTCTGTTGGTTAGTTTATTTTCCCACAATTACATCTTGTCCTTTATAACTCATTATTTTCTGATATTGGCTTCAGTTTAAGCAAGTAAAGTGTAGGGCTGTCATATGCCTTCATTTATTTCCAAGGTGTCCATGTGTGATGCGTGATATATATTTTTTACTCTAAGAAAATAAATGATTTAACCTTCTTTTACCCTCACATTTCAGCTCTATTGTTTATCCCGGCTGGTCAGTTTCGACACGTGTATTGAATAAGCCATAAAATACACAAAAAACAATAAGTCAGCATCCAATTTTCATCATTATCTCTAAGTCATTAAGACTTGTGATTTTTTGTATTTAGCACAATTACAAAGTTTCATTATGTCTCGTTAAAAAAGAGGCAAAGAAGCCAAAATGTCTTGCATTTTAGATACTTGAATACTTTTCACACTTCTACACTCTCCTATTACTTCCCCCTCCCCAATCCACTTCATCTTGGTTATCATCCTCCTTGTCCTTCTACTTCTTGGGTTAAAGCAAGGGAACAATTCTTCCCAAAACTCGGAACATACTTACTGTTTACTACTTCTTCACTCTTGTTTATTCTCAGACGCTACCATTCCTATTTCCTGCACCCGTCCTTTTCAGGTTCCAGTTAAGCATAATGCCTCTTTGAACTCAGCTGGGCATTGGTAACACATAGAATTAAGGAGAAGAAGAGGGAAAAGTACGCCAATCTTGTGGCTAAATGTTGCAGGAATGAGTGTAGGGCCCCCTGCGAGCCTATTGAGGTGGGCTGCAGGGGCTTTGCATGCAAGTCCTTATTCTGTGTCCTCATGCTCCTTTGTATTTGTGGACTGCATAGGCGAAGAGCCATCAACGACATCTTGGGAGCAGCTTAAAAGGCATCATGCTGGCTTGGTTGAGGAGGGGGAAGCGTGACGTAGTGCGCTACCTGGACAAAAGTCAGGGGGTTGATCACCCGAGACTGGGTCACCTGGGTGTCTGACTAAGACCCAAAAAACCCAATGACCCTGCTCCCACTGACGATGTGTCCAGGTTACACCCTATAATTGATAAACCCTCTATCTATCCATTTTCTGCACCGCTTATCCTCGGTAGTCGTCAAGGGGGTGCTGTAGCCCATCCCACCTGTCCTCGGGCAGTGGGCAGGGGACACCCTGAACTGGTTGCCAGCCAGCCGCAGGGCACACAGAAACAGACAATTCACTCACTTATTCACACCTAGGGAGAATTTGAAACAGCACATTAACCTCACATGCATGTTTTTGGAATGTGAGAGGAAATCGGACTGCCCACACAGGAAGGCTGGTAGCTAGATTCAAACCCATGACCTTAGAACTGTGCCACAGCTGCCGTGCCGCTGCCGTGCCGCCCATTAACAAACCATATTATTAATAATTTAATTAACTACGCATTTTCAAATAATAAAGTTATTCTTACGCATGCACACAAAGGAAATATTACCTTAAGTCAAGTCATGTTTATTTCATATATCCCTTAATCACATAAAGTCTCAAAGGGCTGTACAGACTACCATTACACTATCCTCTGATCTTAACTCTACCTGAGGGCAAAGAAAAACCCAGCATGGGGAAAATGAAAAGAACTGGAGAAGTCATTGATATGAGGTAATCCTCCTTTCAGGATGACCAGGGTGCAATGGATGTGGCAAGGGCATCAACAGACAATACACAGACATCATCAACATGAAAAATGAATGATAACCGAATGTCCAGTTGATAGCTTTTCAGAACCAGAACAGACACAGGACCCAATCGCGTGACATTCTCACACAAGCTTTTTATTTTATGGAAAATGGGAGTCATGCACAACAGGAAGCCGGTCTGGCATGGGAGGACAGGACGCCAGAGACCGACAAGATCGATAACGAATCAGGGTAACGAAAATAAACAGGAGAAACTAGACGGGAACCAAAACTGGAGAAACTAACCAACAGGACAAGAATAGACGGAAAACAAAACTGGAACCCGAAATTAAACAGTATAAAAATAAACGGGAACCATATCTGACTTAAAATACCAACAGGAAAAGAGTCAGAAGTCACAACCCACGTCTTGTGGGGCAGAAGTTCGTTTGACGGGCAGACACTGAGGCAAGAAAGTGCTGAGCTATATACAAACAGAAAGTCAATATATCAACAAGCCGCAGCTGTGCCACACGGGCAGGGCCAATTGGGCACCATGGCGACCGTGACACACACGGGCAGGGCCAATTGAGCGCCATGATAACCATAACACAGCTACCTGTTCCAAAATCTTGACCAAGGCAGCATGTTCTAGAATCTAGATGAAATCATACATCCGGTCTGAGTGCAAGTACGATGGCTCAAAATGCATGCACCGTGCAAAAAAAAGGCTCATCCTTCTATCTCGGGGACAATAAGAAAAGAGTATGAGATCAACTTTACTCATAAGCTATTAAATATGAGTATGCGTTAAGCCTAGATTGAAACACATCCACTGAGGTTGCAGATCGAATCTCGGATGGGAAAGCATTCCCCAGCCTTGGGCCCGAATGGAGAGCTCTC
The DNA here is from genome assembly GCF_059441175.1 of Urocampus carinirostris. NCBI lineage: Eukaryota > Metazoa > Chordata > Actinopteri > Syngnathiformes > Syngnathidae > Urocampus > Urocampus carinirostris. The sequence continues at coordinate 39,383,324 of NC_142356.1, read as the reverse complement.
TCAAATATGCGGATTTCTTCTTGGCCAGCGTTTCCGAGCAAAGGCTGAGCAGGAACATAATTGGGAATTATATCAGAAAGATATAAGGAGGCAACATTTTGTAAAATACCAACAAAATCATAAAATCTGATCTTGAACTGACAGGGAGCCAGTGTAAGTCAGCTAAAATCGGAGTACAGTAGTGTGATCATACTTTCTTGTCCTCGTTAAAAGCTTAGCTTCAGCATTTTGTTTCAGCTGCTAACTGTAGATGCTAAACATTGGGAGACCGGAGGGTACAGTAATCGAGACGCATGAATTATAATCTCAGCATCAGAATGGGACAGCATAGGGCAAATGTTTTCACTGTTGCAAAGATGGAAAAAACTGTTCTTGTAATATTCTTAACATCATAGTTCAGTACTCCGGTAATGACTCATCACAGCTAATTTTTGAACACCAAAAACAGCGTGGTTCATGATGGCCGACAGGTCCAGCATTCACAAAGGTCAAACGGTACCCACACTGATTGGAACTGCTCAGTATGACCCAATACTGGAAGCCCCAACCTTTTAACACAAGCACTCACTGTCAATACCGCCCCCAGTCTCTTCCTCTCCCCTCCCCTCACTCCCATATCGATGTAGCTGCATGATGTGGCACATCGCCCAGTGTTTCTCTGTGATTAAACGCTTGTTGAGTGGGAAATGGATGTCCCACAGCACTCTGCACGCCTCCCATTAACCTCAGCAGTCGTCGGCTCTCTCCTTGAGCACCGATCTAGATTGTAACACTCCCTTCATATGCACGTAAACGACCTAACGCCAATATTTAGGAGATGCTGCTCGATAATCAGAAAACGCCACAGAGAATATTGACCATTTATTCATACCCACTCTTGTAGGAATATGATCTGAAAATGGACGAGAACAAATCCCATTGGAATGACGCACGCAAGGACTGATATGATTTGTGGTCTTGAAAACAATGTGGCTCCATCAGATTTGTCACATTTGTGAAAACAAAACACAATATGATCTGATGCTAAGTGCTTTTATTATTGTTGTTGGTCCTGATGTTTTTTTTGAGAGGCTTTTTGCTTCTGAGATGGAAAGAAGAACGGCTACGGGCAGGAAATAGCAAAGGAAGGAAACATGTGTTGAATCTCATGAATAACATATGAGGTTTATTGTACTTACTTATGAGCAGATTTAACCCCATCAATTCACCCTGTCATTATTATTTACGTAGGTGCATGCCTTGTATACTGTCCATAGTAATGGATGCTGCGATTAATTGTATTAAATGAAAACTTGATGTTAAAAAAATATGTGCATTTGATTAATTGAGGTTCTTAAAGTGTCAACTACAAAATAATTCAGCTGGTAACATGGCCACAGTTTCAAAAATCAAGAGATTATTTGTATACTGTGTTTGTTGAACTGTATCTATTTTTTATGTTTTACTTTGTATGAATTATGTTTTAAACTAATATTTGTGTTTTTTAATTTCAAATTACAACTTGTCATGTTCAATATGTATACTTTTCTCAATTGATCAGCCGTGTAACATTCAACTGTAACATTCTGTAACATGTAACATTCATCCAGATCAGTAGGTGGCAGCAGGTGTCTATGCTTTTTTGCTTGATATTAATTATCTGCTCACGAGGTAGTACGGGGAAATGCATTCAATAACTTATTAGTTTGATGAAGCTGTTTAACATTGCGCAGCAACAAAAAAAAACATTACCGGTAAATTAAATAATCTAAAACTTTTCAACATAATTTAGCTGATATTTAGTTTCTCATTTTTCTCTAAAAATCATGTGTTTATTCATGTGTCTAGAGTAAGGATAAACAAATCTGAAGATGATTGATGAACATTTTGAAACATAAAATAATCGTCATGATTACTGATGCGAGGCACTTGAGCCTGCTCCTTTGGCACCAACTGCCTCAGACACTGATTGGCTCCCTGTCACTTTTCATACCACAGTCTTTCTGTCACCGGTTGTCAGTCCGTCTGCGAACCTCAGCTTATGCTAGGAAGCTTTTCGACCCTGACTCTCTCCTGTTCTGGTTCCTGTCTGTTTCCCGGCTCCGACCCTTTTTCTGATCTCGACCACGATTTTTCTTCCCCCGTCCCTGCTACTGACCTGTTTTTTCCGCTCTCGACACTGACATCACTCGCCACGGTAATACCACTTCCGCACCTGAGCAACCTGCTTCCCGTGACCAGCGATCTACGGATCGTGTGTACTATCCTTTCCCTTCTTCCCCAATAAAACTTGGAGAAACGCACGAAAATTGGTCCTGTCTCCGTTCTGGTCTTGACAATAATAGTAAGTTAGAACACAGTAAAATCTTTTTTTGTTTCACTAGTGGATTTAGGTATTATTGTGCTTTTTCAGCAAAACTACAGCAAAATTATTCACCGAAAAGAATAACCTGTATATGATGTGGCCGCGATCCATTATACCCAGCGACCATTCTTGAGAACAGGGGCCACTAAAGTAATTTTTTCCCCATTTTGGGCCACTGAAGTCTGCCGATCACGTACGCCTAAAATAAACTGCACTGTTTTGGCCACGATCCCCAGTCGATTACCACCTTGTTATGCGTGGCAGCTCCTTTTTTTGTTTTTGCCCTCCAAAATGAACAGCACCCGTGCGTCCGCAATCCATCGTCCTTGATAGACCATTTATGTGAGCTCATTTTAAAAATGGGGGGGCTACTTCGTGGATTTTGATCATATTGCCTAGGGTTATGGTCCCCATTAACCACGATAAACAAGGGATTACAGTAGGATCGATTCAGATTCCTACTATAGCAGAATTCTGGACTGACATTTTTTTTCTCGAACAGTTGAAAAGTTTCAGGTAAGTATCTCGTACGATTGGCGTAAGGTGAGTGCCGCGCACAATTTTTTTACAATCGCGCTGCTGCCGATCGCTGGTGAAGGGCAACCCCTCCCACGGCTGCTAAGACGCTGTTCGGCTTCCGACTGCTCACAAGTGGGTATGGGTTGTTGTAAAGGTTGCTCCCGCTTCCGTAGGCAAGTAGCCCTTCTAGAGGGACGTGTCCGTGAGCTAGAGCAGTTTAAAAGGAAAATGTTAGATGCCGCGGACACCACTGCTAGCGTGGGTTGTAGCGAACCTGCTAGTCCGGTTAGCACTAGCCCTAAACGGCATGATAATCGCGGTGAGCCAATTCAGACACATAATAAGTTCAGCCCCCTAGCTAGTCCTACTCCACCCCAGTCTACTGGCTCCCGCACCCAAATTATAGGTGACTCCATCACCTGTAACATAAAGCTTAGCACCCCAGCCACGGTTATGTGTATTTCTGGGGCTAGAGCATCCGACATTGAGGCTAATTCGAGGGAGCTGACATGCAAATCTAGACACCAGGACAGTTCTAGCTACACTGATATAGTCATTCACGTCGGCTCTAATGATACTAAAATGAGGCAATCTGAGATTACAAAGAAAAATATTGTTAGGACCTGTAATCTCGCCAGCAAGATGAGTCGGCATCGAGTAATTGTCTCTGGCCCCTTGCCTGAGAGAGGCAATGATGAGAGGTTTAGCAGACTAGTCTCGCTAAACCGGTGGCTGGCAAGTTTCTGTAGTCAGCAGGGATTTAGGTATGTTGATAACTGGCCTGCCTTCTGGGGCCGACCTGACCTGCTGAGGAGAGACGGCCTTCACCCTAACTGGAAAGGTGCTCTCACTCTTTCTAAAAATATAGATTACTGTTTAAGCCTTCCATGACAGGGTACACTAGTGCAGGCCAGGTCACAGGTGATTAGTGAACCTGTAACCACGGGTGTGGAGTCTGTAATGCTAGAGCTAACTAGCGCTATGCTAGATTCATGCAATTCACATAGTTTTTGTAGTTTAGAGTGTTCCATTGCCTGCACCACACACCCTGATCTGTACTCTTCTATAGCATCTTCTGTGCTTCTTACCTCTGATTCTTCCTTGTTAGATGAGGAGGGAGACGAAAAAGAAGAAATAACATCATTTTCTACCACTAGTCATCCTGCTACTCCACCTGTCAACAATATTCCTGTGGTCTGGAATTCGGGCCGCATCTGCCGTCATGCAAGGCACAAGACCCGGGACTGGCAGTATAATCCTGTGGAGGTTACCACTAAGGTTGCCAATAAGGTTCAAAACTCGGGAAAGGGTTCAACTCAGTCCACAGTGCTGAAGCTTGGCCTTCTGAATATTAGATCACTAGCCTCCAAAGCTTTACTTGTCAATGACCTTATTAATGAACACAATCTTAACCTTATTGGCCTTTGTGAGACCTGGTTAAAACCAAATGAGTTTGTAGTGTTAAATGAGGCTTCTCCACCTAACTTTGTGAGTTTGCACTTGGCACGACCATGCAAAAAAGTTGCACTTATATCGGAAGGTAAGTTGAAATTTACTCCTGGTACCCCTACTGTTTTTAAAACGTTTGAAGCACTTGTTATGAGGTCCTTAATGTCAACACCAATTTATGTAGTTGTTGTGTATCGCCCACCTAGACCATACTCAATTTTTTTGGATCAATTTTCAGAAATCTTAACAGACTTAGTAACTTATGCGGACAATGTTGTAATTATTGGTGATTTTAATGTTCACATAAACTCCCCATCAAATTCACTTGCAATTGCTTTTAAGTCACAGATTGATACATTTGGTTTCAATCAAATAGTTGATGTGCCCACTCATAAAGATGGGAACACTCTAGATCTTGTTCTGACCCGTGGCGTAGTAGCCTCAAATGTTACAGTGTTAACGTATCCCAATGCCATCTCTGATCACTATCTTGTTAAGTGTGAGGTGTTGTTTAATGTTTACTGTGATAAGGAAAATTTAGGCTTTAGCAGTCGCAATATCCGCCCCACAACGGCATTAAAAGAACTATTACCTATGGTAACTGCAGCCTTCCCTTCGTATACTGGGTCTGTTGACTCACTTACAAACAACTTTAATACTGCTTTGGTTAATGTTCTTGATTCTCTGGCGCCCCAATGGCATACATTTTGACTGAAGAAGCATACACCTTGGTTTACTGAAGAAACCAGGTCACTCAAACAAGGTTGCAGAAAACTTGAACAAAAATGGCGCACTACAAAGCTGGAGGTCTTCCGACTTGCCTGGTGTGACAGCTTTTTCAGCAAGCTGATATAGAGTAGCTCTTGCCTCAGCTAAAGCATCGTTTTTCTCTAAGATTATTTTTAAACATAAGAATAATCAGAAATTTTTGTTTGACACAATGGCGAAACTGACCAGACAACAACTTAACCCAAATAGTTCTACTTATTCTGCTATTGACATTATGGAATTCTTTAATAAAAAGATTCAACTAATCAGGAATGAAATTTTAAAAGAACGCTCTGTAACCTCCTCCTATCTCAAAGATGTGGAGGTGTTAGGTAAGGACCGTGTCGGCGGTTGTTCAGAAACATTCTCCAGTTTCAATGATGTGTCCCTTGATAGTCTAACACAGATGGTCAGTAGGGCCAAACAAACTACTTGCCTGCTTGATCCGTTTCCAATTTCACTGGTAAAGGATCTGTTTAGGATCTTAAGACCATCAGTTTTAAATATTATTAATATATCGCTATCCTCGGGTATAGTTCCTGTAGCCTTCAAGTCTGCCGTCATTAAACCCACGCTTAAGCGACCTAACCTTGACCCAGAAAGCCTAGCTAATTATAGGCCAGTGTCAAATCTGCCATTTTTTGCAAAATTACTTGAAAAGGTCGCTACACAGCAGTTAAATGACTTCATGTCAGAAAATAACCTCTTTGAAACTGTCCAGTCAGCATTTAGGGCAAATCACTCTACTGAGACAGCCCTGGCTAAAGTAACCAATGATCTCCTTTTAGCAATAGATTCCGGTGCCTCATCAATGTTACTGCTGCTGGATCTCAGCGCTGCTTTTGATACTGTCGACCACAACATATTACTGGTTAGTCTAGAATGCATTGGTATCTCAGGAACTGTACTCTCGTGGTTTAGGTCCTACCTGTCAGACAGGATGCAATGTGTTAACTATGGCAATCTGACCTCTAAACAATCTAATGTCCCCTGTGGTGTTCCACAGGGCTCTGTACTTGGCCCCCTTCTTTTTAGTATTTATATGATCCCGCTTGGTGACATTATCCGCAAGTATAATATTAGTTTCCATTGCTATGCAGATGACACTCAACTGTAAGTGCCACTGGAGACAACTGGACAGCAAAGTTGTAGAAATCTGGAGGCTTGCCTTACTGAGATTCAAAGATGGATGTCACTTAATTTTTTGCGCCTTAACCCAGAAAAACTGAAATGTTGATTATTGGTCCAGCTCACTGTCGTGAGTTGTTTTCAAACACTACCTTGAACCTAGACAAATGTAATATCACCCATAGTGACTCGGTCAAAAATCTAGGTGTTATATTTGTTCCTAATCTGTCGTTTCAGTCACACGTGAAAAATATTACTTGAATAGCTTTCTACCACCTCCGTAATATTGCGAAGATTCGTTCGATGCTGTCCCAATCAGATGCAGAGGTTTTAATTCATGCGTTTATTACTTCTCGGCTTGATTACTGTAATGTATTGCTTTCTGGTCTCCCGATGTCTAGCATCAAAAGTTTGCAGCTGGTTCAGAATGCAGCAGCTAGACTTCTGACTAAGACCAAAAAGTTTGAGCATATTACTCCTGTATTGGCCAACTTGCACTTGCTCCCACTTAAGATGTGACTTTAAGGTTCTCTTATTAACATATAAATGTTTGCATGGACTTGCACCCTCTTATCTCTCTGATTTGATTTCCCCCTATGGTCTGCGCTCGGAAAATGCCGGTCTACTGGTGACTCCGAGAGCCAATAAGTCTCTAGGCTTGAGAGCGTTCCTCAATCCGAGCCCCGGTGCTATGGAATGCCCTGCCTCCTTGAGATCTGCAACCTCAATGGAAGTTTTTAAATCAAGGCTTAAGACACACTTCTATTCCAAAGCTTATGATTGATGCCCACCTCATATTCTGTATTGTCCTGTCTTTTTCCGACTGCCTACCTGGTGGTGATACGAAGGAGAAGGACGATTTGAGATGAGTCAGCGGACCAGCGTTTGACCTGAAGCATGTGAACGCCTGCATGGACCAGCTGGCAGAGATGGGAAGCTACCTTGTGGCCGTCATAGACTTTCTGGACTAGTTTACAGGCTGGGGGCGTCGCTGCTGTCATGCACTTTCCGGACAAATTTTCAACATGTTACCTAGTGTTTACTATGTTTGTGTACTGTAATGCTAAATGTAATTCACCCTGGTCATCCTGAAAGGGGGATACCACTTGTGAGGTCCCTTCTTAATGTTTCAAGGGGCGGCAGTAGCACATGTAGTTACATGTCAAAGTATCCTTGGGTAAGACACTGAACCCCTAGTACCCCCAATAAGCAGGTTAGTGTCTTACATGGCTGCAATACAAGGCCGCTATTGGGAAATGTGGAGCACATTGTAAAGCGCTTTGGGAAGTCATTGACTTGAAAAGCGCTATATAAATGCAAATCATTTCATTTAATTTCTATTTCCTCACGCTGAGGTTTTGAGTTGTTCCTTGCCCGCATGTTGGTTTAAGATCAGGTAATTATGTCATTGTAATTCTGTGCAGTCCTTTGAGACATTTTTGTGATTAAGGGCTATATAAATAAATTTGACTTGACTTGACTATTACCTCTTGAGCCACAGTGACCAAAAACTATAAGAAATAGTTAATCCTGTATTGTCAATTTAGGCTACATGATAGTTTAAATAATGAAAACACAACAACATGAAACTATTGCTGGGAGATTTCTTTTAATTATAAAAAAGTGTCCCTTTTTTTGATAAAAGGTTGAGAGTCAATGGCCAAAAGTGCTGCAAAAATTGTACAAGCAAAGTTTTTAATCTCTCTCTGCACACATATAAAAACAATTGTTTATTTATTGGCTTCTAGCGATACAAAGCAAAATTGTTGGACAAAATTAATTTGATTGTGCGTTCTGCTCATGTTTCATAAGCTCTGAAACTCGTTACTAAGCGGAGTTCTCAACCTGGTATCAACTTAGGGCCACAAGCTTGAGAGCATGGGGCCATCACAACTAATAACAGAATGAATGCTGTTGAAATGTTGAACAAATTTAAAAACAGACGGATGTTTCATCTATATGACCCTTTGCAGACTCGAGACCTAACCACGTAACGACACCATGAAGGACGGCAGTAAACCGTAGTCAACAGTGGGTATGGCAAGTAAACAGTACACAACAACAACAGAAGCTATACAATTCAACACCATTGCCAGTGTCTGAAACTCATGACAAAAAGTTACCGGACACCAGGGCAGACAACTCTGAACAGTTGCCTGCCCAGCCATAAAGCTGCCTGCCCCATTTTTCAAAACTTGAAACACAATAAGACAACTAATCGCAAAAAAAAACCATTGTTGCAAATTATTAAGGATTGATAATCAGAATATATAACAGAACAAAATTTTTAAATTAAGTTTATTATAAATCTACTTAAAACTTATAACATATACAACTTAGCATGTATATGACATCACTGTTTACCATCTGCCATCAGTATGTACCTGCATCTACTCATCTTCATTCATGCAATGTTTGCATTGCGTCGTCTTCCACAAGCCACGTGAACTCCTCTTTCCACGATGCTTTTAATGTACGTTACGTTTTGTAGCATCATAATTTTTTTTAGCTTCTTTTGAATCTTTCTTCTGGGGCTGAGGTTTTGGCTTGATTTCTAACCACTTATCAATTTTTCTTGTGTTCTCTGTGCATCTACTTTGGAAAATCATATGCAAATGAACGACGTCATAATGTTCGAGAAAGTCCGGAAGCACGAAGTTATTCGATGGAGGCTTCCGTTTGTCTGCCGAATATGCAAATTGCCAAACGAACCGAAATTTCCAAACTGAACCCTTTTTTTTTTCCTTGATAAAGTTGTCGGCCCCCCAGGCGGACGGGCGGAGACGTTTTGTAAGTTGTACGCCTGACGCAAAAGATGCACGCCCCCGGCATCCGGGCAGACGTTATTTCAGACACTGCCATTGCTAATGACCAGTCAAACGAATATTGTGCAGCTGCTGGAAATATATCAAGCGTACCTTGTAAAAAATGTTCTCTGCAAATCCTAGAATATTTGAAAGCTGCCTGTGTTGTGCCTAAGCACAACACCAATCCCTCTGTTTGTTTGCAGATATACATCGCCGTCTCCTGTTTCATCAAAAGGGATAAAATTCTAAATCGGGCTTAAAACCTTGCCACTGCACAGCAATACATTTCCATTATAAAAAGCACTAGGTATATTCTTCTGTCATCGTCATTGATAGTTGTTTCAACTCAAATGCTCATTCAAATGCTGTCTGTCAGAGTGCTCCTTGCCATCCGTCATGGCTCTCATTCTGCCAGAGATGCCATCGAGACGTCACCTGCTAAAAGTCAATAGTAATGCAGCCCCATATTTATTTTTAAATATTTTTATGTCACTGTATTGTACTGTGAAAAATTATTAGAGGTAACAGATTTTACGAAGCATGACTGGACAATTTTCACAAAAAAACAATAGTACAGAAAACATAAATCAACCACCTCATCCTCAAAAAACAATTTTTTTTCACATATATTTTAATGATTTTTCTGCATAGTGCATGCTGCACCAGGTGAGTACAGAGCCCAAGGTCATATTCAACAAAAGACTCCATCTTTACTACATCAATGTTTGTTCAGCATGACTCACATTGCATGCTGATCCCAGTTGTGATGATTTAAGTATATAAACAACACAGTAAAATGACATTTCTTTTTTTGCGATCCTAACAGTGTCCCACTGTCTGAGATGATGTCAATAACATAAAAAAGCCCCACATGGAAAACTAATTAAAATAAAACATTAACAAGAGACAGATTGTTCTCAATTTGCACCACTCGCTTTTTCTTGAGATTTTTGCCAATTACAATTTCATTGATCAAAATAGAATATTATTAATTCAGTTCAGAGTATTATATTTTAATAGAATGTACAATATATTTTAGAGTTTATACATAAGAAACTTAAAATTAGGCATGGGCAAGTATCAATAAATGTATCAGAATCCATGCAGATACCAGACTTTTGAAGGTATCGTTACTCGGGATAGTCCCTGATTCAATTTTTGGGAATATTATCGTGGCCATTTTACATTCAGAAAACTGAAATGAAAGGGAGGGTTGACATCCATAAAAAAATCAATATTTAAGGTCTCTTTTATGGTAGAACGTATTTTAAAAATAAATCTCAAATTTTTTGGAACTGATAGTATCTGGTAGTATTGGATTTATGTATCTGTATCAATGACTATTCAAGATTTAGGTGTCAGTTCTTAAAATGTGGTACTGTATTGAACATCCCAAGTCAAAGGGAAAGTGTGTATTATTTGCCCAGTAGATGTTGCTGTATGGCAGGGGTCGGGAACCTATGGCTCGCGAGCCATATATGGCTCTTTCTATGAGTATCTGTGGCTCAGAGACAAATTTGATTGCATGCAAAATTTCTCCATCTTGTTTAAAACCGATTGTCTATCCTATTCAGGTACACGTAAAGCCAAACCAAAGCCAAATGTGAAGGAAACACTTCGCAGTATATATAGGGCACGTTTTTCACTACAATTTACAGTCAAGGTGTCACACAAAAAAAAGGGGAAAAAAAACTCGTTTTGGGTGTACAACGCTAAAGAATCCTTTATTTAAAAGTTCACTATATAATCTGTGTTCAGTGTTCAGATACTTTATGATGAATCCACAGAACTGTAAATACGCCAAAACACCGGAAGAGAACTTAGTCATTTGATTGGGTGAGTGGGAGGGATGGGTGGAGCTATGCAAAAAGTACAAGCATTCCCTCCCATCTCTCGCCAAAGGTAAGCACATAAGGCTCCCTATTCTCAGAATGTTGTGACGTTTTTACAAAATAAATGCTTGCATCTGGTTTTGAAACCAATATGTATGAAAAAAAAGGGTCAAAAGGAGTTTAACCGATCTTGAGTAATTGCAAGAAAGAGACAAGTTTAAAGTGGTCTGTTTGTTGAATTTGGGACAGGGGCTCTGGCATTATTCTCTTTTCATAATTTTTATCAAATCATCAAAAATAAATGTGCTGAAGACTAAGCTTTTGTCTGGGGCGCGGGTTTAGCAATTTAGTAAATTTGTCTCATAATATATGGTGTGGCTCTTTCCCAAAATAAAATTAATATTTTTTGCTTTTATGGCTCTTTGAGTCAAAAAGGTTCCCGAACCCTGCTGTATGGTGTAGTTCCACATAAAATAAGTGCTAAAAAGCACAAGGAAGAATGAAAAACGGCAGAGACTCAAAGCACCATTATACATTACATTTTTTCGCCATGCCTTTTGATGTTTATGTGTACCCCTAGCAGCATGATGCCGGACGATTATATCAGCTCCATTTAGGTGAGGCTCTTGTTGTGCAAAATAAAAGTTAATTTCTCGATACGAGTATTGAAAAAAAGGCACGTTTATTTGAAAGTTCATGTATTTTGCTTATTTTTTGTAAATCAACATTGTTTTTTTGTTAACAAATGAAGTTTGATAAAAGATATGTTAAATACTCTTAAAGCAGGCCATTTCTTACTTTAACCGTTTTCATGCTACACTAACATAAACAAAAACGGAACCTGTGACGTGACTTTCAAGCCATGCCCCGAACAGCTCTTAAAAGTAATATAAAAACAGATAGGTGCAGTAGAAAATAAAGCATAAGAGCTTTTTGAACCCACTTGTGCATTACTAACACATACTTAATAGACAAAATTTTAAATTTTCAACGTTTTAGGATCACCTCGTACGACTAACCCTACCATTAAAGTTTAAATTATACTGAATTTAAAAAAAAAAAAACAGTCACTTACCTCAAACCAAAACAGCATTAAAATATTGTTTTGATATTGTTATTATTAAGTGTTATTATCAAGATTGTCTATGGTATACAGTACATTTTTTTAATATATGTCTTTATGGGGCGCACGGCAGTTGAGTTGTAAGAACATCTGCGGCACAGTTCTGAAGTAATGGGGTCAAATCCAGCTACCAGGCTTCCTGTGCAGAGTTTGCATGTTCTCCTTGTGCTTGCTCGGGTTTTCTGCGGGCACTCCGGTTTCCTCCCACATTCCAAAGACATGAACTGGCTGGTCCAAATTGTCCCTAGGTGTGAATGAGCTAGTGAGTTGTCTGTTTCTGTGTGGTCTGCTCACTGCCCAAAGATGACTGAGATGGGCTCCAGCACCCCTGCGACCCTACTGAGGATAAGCGGTGCAGATAATGGATGGATGGATATATGTGCAAAAACATGTTAAAGCCCCATTGTATAATATCTGACCACTAGATGCCACTGTATTGTCTAACGCAAACAAAAACCAGTGCCAAGAGCACAGCGTAGCAGCATGATGCCAGACAAATCTGGTGGTGACTTCTATGTAGGGAGTCCACTATGTAAAAGAAATACAAATTTATTCATTATATTTTATAAAAATTAACATTGGTATGATAGTTATTTTTGCCTAGTGTTCAAATCAATGTTTTTTTTTAAACTGAATGAAAGTGTTTCTGTACACAACAAGGCACTTAATGTTAAACACTGTCCCTTTAAGGTTTAAATTTCGCCACTGAAATTATATTTTATATGACACTAATAATAATAGGCAGCAGGGCAGCGCGGTTGTTAGCGCATGTGCGGCACAGTTCTGAGGTCATGAGATCGAACCTTCGTGTGTGGAATTTGCATGTTCTCCCCACGGTTGCGTGGGTTTCCTCCGGGTACTCCGGTCTCCTCCCACATCCCAAAAACATGCATGTCAGGTTGATTGGCCGGTCTAAATTGTCCCGAGGTGTGAATGAGCAAGTGAGTTGTCTGTCTCTGTGTGCCCTGCAACTGGCTGGCAACCAGTTCAGGGTGTCCCCTGCCCACTGCCCGAAGATAGCTGGGATGGGCTCCAGCACCCCCATGACCCTGCTGAGGATAAGTGGGGCAGATAATGAATGAATTAATGAATGATAATAAAAAAAAAAAAAAATAATAATAATGATGATAATAATAATTGGGCAGCACGGCGGCGCAGTGGTTAGCGCGTGTGCGGCACAGTTCTAAGGTCTTAGGAACCTCCTGTGTGGGTTCAAATCCAGCTACCGGACTTACTGTGCGGAGTTTGTATGTTCTCCCCGTGCTTCCGTTTCCTCCGGGCACTCCGGTTTCCTCCAACATTCTAAAGACATGCATTTCAGGTGGATTGGCCGGTCCAAATTGTCCCAAGGTGTGAATGAGCGAGCGAGTTGTCTTTCCCTGTGTGCCCTGCGATTGGCTGGCAACCAGTTCAGGGTGTCCCCTGCCCACTACCCAATGATTGCTGGGATGGGCTCCAGCACCCCCGCGACCCTACTGAGGATAAGCGGTGCAGCTGGCTCGCTACAACGGGTCAGGTGTATCGACATTTCGTTCTGTGTACATTGTTACAAAGAATGGGGGGGTTTTGGGGTTTTTAAGGGTTATTGTTCTATCTTCGTTATTCATTATCCATTTTCCGTTATCGGTCAGTTCATAATACGCTACAAAGCCTAGGAGCCGGGAAACTTAGGCTGCGTCCCATTCTTCGCACTTTCACTCGCTATGTGCCCTAGTCACTCGGTTTGCGCGTTCACGTGAAAATGGGGTGTGTCCCGATACTCTCAAGACCGAGGCAGAAGTGCCCTCAAACCAAGTCGTAACCACTTCAAGACCGAGGGGGCTCTCGACCTCACTTGGCAGCGAAGTGACTACCCAGAAGGCTTTGCGAATTCTCAATATCAACAAAGATGCCCGAAAAGGAACCACACAAATGTAAGTAGTTTTCCACAACCACGCATGTATTTACAATAAAATGTATTGAGATATCTTAGTTAGACGTAAATGCAATAGAAAATCGTATTTTCGCGTTAAAACACGAACATTGCAAAATCGCTACTTTACGAAGTGCACTAATCTACCAAGGGAGCTGGCAAAAAAAGAACCTTCACGCTACAAACTGTAAAGTAGGATAACTGTGCAGAAAATCACGGTTCAGCCCATCCCTGTTTTTATCTTAAACGAGTCGTGCTTTTCATGTACATGGCCAGTCGCTAAAGGAGCATAGTCAGAATACCGTTCTGGACATAAGCGCTTGTTTACTGCACACAATTTCGGGTGTCGTGTTTTATTTACAATATGATTCTTTCATGTGAGATCAGAATGCATTAGTTTTCATCATGCATTACGAGTAATGTCTCCGAATTTCACGTGGAAATACAGTTGAAACAAACTACTATCACATAGTTCACTGTCTTCTCTGTAAACACATATTAAGTGAACGAATTACCTTCTCAAAATGTTGTCCAAATGTGGAGACAATTCTAAAGCATATGTGATGCTGGCCAATAGAAGGCTCATACAGCCATAAGAATAACATGTCAATTTCATGTCTCACATCAACTAGTTGAGCATCGTATACACAGTTGTTTTTGTACAATACATCAGCATTAAGTAATTCTTGTTTTTTCCACCCAACCTAAAGGCCATTGTAGAACGTCCCGTGGAAGAGCTGGTCACCATCACAGCTACCACGCCATCCACACCACCGGGCACGTCGTTGGCACCTTCTAATCCGGCGCCAAACCCCAAATCACCCAGAAAAAAAAGGAAGCACGATACACTCCTTGACTTTTTGAAAGTGGAGTCTGCCGGAGTGAGGAAAAGTCTCGAAGAAACTGTGGCCAAAACTGAGCGGTTCCCGTCCTTTTTGGGAAGCTCGTGGACAAATTTCCAGAACAGTGACATCTCTGCAATGTTTCCCTTTGTTTTATAAAAGGAAAATATTTTTTTTTATTAAGAACTCAATGAAGTTCCAGTTTGTGTTTTCCAGCTTCATGGAAGTATTGGTATATTTTTGTTAAAATTTGTGACACATTATTTATTTACTATTATGTATTTTGGCCCAATGTGAGTTTGTTTTTCTGAAAGTAAAGTATTATTTAAGCTGGAGTGATTTGTAGTTGTTTTCTGTCCAACAGTCACATAGTTCACACGCAGTATCTCACATCATTATGAAATAAACCACCAAGGTGTTACTCAAAATGAAGATGTTTATTGAATAGTAATGCAGAAAAGCACATAATGCAAATGTGGGTCTGACTTAAAGAGCCTAAAATATGGCTTTTGGGCAATTTATTCCATATTAACTGTGGACAATTCTTTGTACGGTGGACCTGGGAACCCTGAAGACCCGTGACACCACACGGTAGGACAGAGCGTGGGCCAGCCAGTACACGTAGATCAGGACCTCCAGCCATGGCCCTGTTCCCTCTTTAGCAGCTCCTGCAGGGCCCACATAACCTTCTTGCTCAACCTTAAGTCCTGAATGAGTTCTGACTCCACATTCAACCATAAGCACAGGATGGGAACATTCCTGTCCAACCTGTCCATGCTTATGGGACAGCCACTCTGGAACACAATAGAAAACAAACATTTTAGACATAAATGTGGGCATAGAAAAGAAAAAGACCGCTTTAACTGTGATGTAAGCATCATGAAAAAATGTTGAAATTTTTTTGGTTTGAACAAATTTATTGACACTAATAACAAAAAAAAAACAATCATGACAATCACAACAGCAATCAAGCACATTCACAATATTATATTCCGATATGATGTTATTAACAGCAAACACAATGTGAGGGTTTGAACAACCCTTCTCGAAAATCCTATTTGCAATCAAGCATATTCACAATTTCATTATATGATATCTTTGTTAGTGTCAATAGATCTGTCCAAGCCAAAGTCGATTGTCTTTTTTGGTCTGAACAAATCCCTTGACACCAACAACAGAAAACAATCATGACCAAACAACAGCAATCAAGCACCTTTTTTATATCCAATGACAACTCTTTTGAATTAAATTCCTTATGAACTAAGGTTTTTGGGTCGTACAGGGAAGTTTGGTGACGATATTATGTCAGCTTAAGGGTCAGGTGGACTGTTCTTGTGTTTGTTTACTTTTCGTCATGTCACACATTCAAGACCCCTACTATGTGTCATAAAATGGCATTAAGATACTAATAAGTAGATTGCCATTTATGTCTACACAAACATAGGGTATTATGTGAACGTGCATTGTATGTTTACTCTTACTGTATTTGACCGAACGGGTCATTTTTTTACTGAGTGTACGTACCTTGTAAAGGTGAATCAGCACTACATAGCGCCGAAGCTGTCTTCAGTATAGCACATTTCTCCTCCGTTGATTGGAGACACGGAAAAGATGATGAGCTTTCAGGCAATCGGTAATAACACAGCTGTAGCGGGCATTTTTAACGTTGCACGAAATCTCCAACTGACACACTACTGAACACGCCGCAGGTTGAGACTCGAGTTGTTTACATGTGACGTAGGCCTATACGTCACTAAGGTCTACAGCCAATTAATATTACCGCCATCTCCTGGACAGGGGTGGAACCTTGCAAGTCTTGTCCAAACCTTTTCCACTTTGCACTCGACTCGATGAGGGCACTCCTCTATCGAGGGACCTCACTGGAGGGTTCTCGGGGCCGAGTGAGAGAAATGGGATTGGGCCTTACTCTCAGCCAAAAGGCCAAGCTAAGGTCCTAGCCCTAAAGCCTTGCTGCGATCATTGCGAATGCACCGTTCCCGGAGGTACTGCACTTCTAGATCTTCACATTCGACAATACAAAGGAAATTATTATTATTATTATTAATTAATGAGATGAGATAATAATAATAATAATAATAGGATCAGTAACGTCCTTCAAACCAAAAAATTGCATTAATTTACTACTATTGGATTTTTAAAAATTATTTACAAAGGCAGTCTTCGGAGGGGGGGGGATTAATCAATATCGCGAGGGAAACCTCAATACAGTATAGGAGCTGGTGTGACGTCACGCTATAGAGAGCTTTTGATTGGCTATTGATTAAAAGGGGATACCACCTAATGGGAGGGGCCTTGCTAAATACCCTGGTGATATAACGTCACAACATAAAAATATGATGGTAATATTTATAGAATTGTAAGGGTACGTGCTTCCACGGTTTCATTTTATATATATACGTTTTTTTATTGGTAAAAACGCAACCGTGTTTATATTGCGCCACAATTTTGTAATTACTTTATATGGCAAACAAATAAACGAATGAATAGATAAAAATCTCATAATATGCAATACATAAACAAAAATGAACAGTCGTAATTTTTCGCGGCAGTCTTCTCCTTGGCAGCTGCCCCGCGTACTGTACTTGCCAAATAGTGCGCCCTACTGTCTCTATTGCGCATGACTGTACGGCGTAGTATGAAGTAGGCCTCCTGTTTTTCTCCCCGAGCCGGAGTCCTCTTGGCCCCCGCCGCCGCCGCCGCCTCTTCTCGATGCAAGACTACGAGCGAAGCGCACGACCGAACGAGGCGCCGCTGTCGAGGTGAGTCCCTTTTGGTTGCGCCGTCTTTTTTTCCCGGGTGAGGTGAGAAAGTCGCGGAGGACCGCAGCAGAGAATCGGCGGACCGTTTCCGCACGCTGGAGGGCGAGCAAGGCCCAGTGACCCACATTCTCAGCAGCCTTGCGTGCGTGCGCGCGCGCGTCTGTCAACTGTGTGTGTGTGTATGTGCGTGCGTGGCCGCTCTATAGCGCGAGCGCGTGTTTTGTATGTAATGTATTTATATTTATATTTTATAAACATTTGCGTCATTTCAACATTTGTGTTCTGACTGACCTACATGTGGCTCGCCAGGCGTTTAAAAATCGGCTTGGCGCGCGGTGCTGTTTTGACGAGACGCAGTGGTATTTTACGGAATCATCGGTTGTTGCGTGACAGCTACGGGAGAAAGGCAGTTTTTCCGTGGAAAGGCTAAAATGTGTATTTCTTTTAAAATAAATCTCTTTTTTGGACTTGTTCCGCGGAACGGAGGAAATAAGCGAGTTAAGGCTAAATTGGCAGGTTTTGGTAGCGAAGCTTAGTTAGCATGTTAGCTAGCTACATTATGTGGGTTGCTCTCCCTCTTGTATAACGAACACCTGTGGCACATATGCTTTTATTAACTCGGTTTGGATTAATTATTTGTTTTATTTCATAGTGGCTTGTTTGTATTTATTATTTGCATGGGATGTCAATAAATGAAATAAAAGCTAAGTCATGAGGATTACTGTACAGTAGGTCATGGTAGCGCATCTCCAAAGTGGAGCCAAGATGGTTCTGAAACTTCCATATTATTACAAGTGGAGCTTACATTTTGGCTTGCACTATTTTACTTATTTCCTCTGTATCCACAGTTTGACATGTTAGACTGGTGTTATAGACGATATTTTAATGATGAAGCTGCTTTAGTGGTACAGCAAACCCCGTTTACCGAAGGGGCTACGCTCCTAAAAGGACCCGTGATTGTCGAAATCGTTGAAGTGGGACATTTATTATTATTTTCTTTTTTTATGGTTATTATAAAGTCAACACGTCTGCTTCACAGTTCAAAGGTACCTAGTTCGATTCCAGCCACTGGATTCTGTGTGTGGAGTTTGCATGTTCTCCCCATACCTGTGTAGGTTTTCTCTGGGCGCTCTGGTTCCCTCCCACATTCCTCCTCCCATATTTATAAATGTTTTTGTAGTTTTACATTCGTGTTCTCCATACCCTACATGTGGTTTGTCAGGCGTTTTTTAAAATCGGCTTGGCGCGCAGAATGATTCGTGTAAATTACCGAATCATTCGGCGCTTGGTCGTTACGTGACAGCTACGGGTGAACGTCAGTATGTACAAAACATTTTTCTTTTTTTTTAAATCTATTGTCTGCGCTTGGGAAGAAGCGAGTTGGCTAAATGGGCAGGTTTCCGTAGCGACGTTTAGTTAACATAGTAGTTAGCTACGGTATGTAAGTTTGTCTACCCTTGCCACATATGCTTTTAATCACTCTTTGAGCAATTCATTGTGTTATTTCAGAGTGTCCTGTTTGTTTTATATGTGTACATGATGTTAATATGTTGATAAATGAAATAAAATATAAGCCATAAAGATTACTGAACAGTAGGTCATAGTAGGGCTTCCCCAAAGTGGAGATGGTTCTGAAACTTCCATATTTGTACAAGTATCGCTTACATTTTACCATGCACGGTTTTATTTATTTATTTATTTATCTTTTATCGTTTATCGCCAGGACGTTCCAAACAGGACCCGATATTCAAAATATGTGAAGTGGATACCTTTATTTTTTACAACTTTCTTATAGCAAGTGGTACAGTGAATGACTGGTTAACACGTCCACCTCACAGTTTGAAGGTCCCTGCCTAATTCCAGCTACCGGCCTTCATGTGTAGAGTTTGCATGAATTGTGCCTGCGTGGGTTTTCTCCGGGCGCTACAGTTTTCTTCCCACATTCTAAAAAACATACATAGTATGTTGATTGGTGACTCCAAATTGTCCCAAGGTATGAATGTGCATGTGAATTGTTGTATGTCTATGTGTGCCCTGTCTGTGATCCTTACAACATTCCCTGATCTGAAACTTACACAAGGGGGCAGAAAAAATAAATAAATAAATAACCTTAAAGGAAATTACTGAACTATGAGAAAGGGTCGCGTTCTGATTTAGGCTATACAAACCAGTGTGGTAGGCAACTTCTGCGACTTTAGTGAAGATGAGTGGTTCGGAAAATGAATGAATATTGGTCAGTGATACCTTGGTACTCAACTATAATTCGTTTGGGATCTGTGTTCGACCACCAAGTGTTTTAATACCGAAACGTTTTTATCCCATATGAAGTAATGGCATTTAAGAGCTACCGAATACTAAGAATCTGTGACGTGCAGTGGTGAGGCACAGTCAGATTTACAAATAAATGAACCTATATCTAATTAATCATTTAATTGACAGACCACAAATGCAATATATAATCTGTAGCATAGTTAACATTTTGTTGTCTTACTATAATGTATAAAAGAAGTCTATGCGCTATGTTAGCTGGCTAATACTATCACCATTTCTATTGGTTGAGCTGAGGTTTGCACCATATCCGAATTATTGGTCATATTGTTGCTGTACAAGTCATTTTAGTAGCACTGGTAAAAGAAAAAAAGTAAAAACCTCATTTTTGAAGCTTAGAGCTACTTTTTTGTTCCTGATTAGTGCGAAAAGTCACCAGTTTAATATGCATTTTTTAAATAACATGTTATTAATAAGTTGTTACTTTGCATTACTACGTTATTATTATGGTCTGCATTTCTATAACGCTTTCAAGTCAATGAAGATCTCCCAAAGCGCTTTACAATGTGCTTCACACACACCCACACACCAAGGCGCCTACTTATTGGGGGCATTAGGGATTCAGTGTCTTGCCCAAGGACACTTCGACATATAACACGGTGGAGCTGGGAATCAAACCTGCGACCTCATGCTGCCTTGTTGAAGGGACTGAGTGCTTTACATCAATAATTATTTTCTAATTTAAAAAATATTTGTGGAAAAATAGATCATGTATTTAACGACACTGATTTTTCATTTCAAGGAGAAATCAGATTTCCTAGAAAATTGTAATGTAATGTAATTGTAATGTCCCTTCACTACGGGGATGAATAAAGTATC
The DNA here is from genome assembly GCF_059441175.1 of Urocampus carinirostris. Taxonomy (NCBI): domain Eukaryota; kingdom Metazoa; phylum Chordata; class Actinopteri; order Syngnathiformes; family Syngnathidae; genus Urocampus; species Urocampus carinirostris. The sequence goes on along the minus strand of NC_142356.1, from coordinate 39,362,673 downwards.
TATCTATCTGATAAGCTATTTTCAGACCCGGTCCACTGGTTACTTGGGTGTTCTCAGGGGGCTACCTGATATCTGCAGGTAACACGTTGGTGACGCCTGATGTTAATTTGATGCCAACTTTGTCATTTTGCTTTCTTCAATCTATCATTTTTGCAATAATTCCAGGTTCAGTATTTTTAGATAGCCACGAGAATGTAGCCAATATAGGCATCAGCTATTACCTGAAGTAGGGCTGCCATAACTAATTGATAAAATCGCTTATCAAAAGCGTTGGCAACTAATTAGATCATCGATTCGCTGTATCGTGTGATTTATGAGCCACTAAGTACGTTAAACCAAAGAAAATAAGATCATTTGGATCTCATTGAGATGCTGAGAGTTGTAGTCCCGTGAAGGTTCGGCAGGTGGCGCCAAGGTCGTATTTCATTTTTTTAAAAAATGTTCTCTTATTGGACATTGCAACATTAAAAAACAAAAATTGCATTGAACTTTCAACTTTGTAGTGTTTGACTCGTCATCACAAACAAAGTTAATAATTCACAAGGGAACAGAAAGTGTTGCAGAATAACAGGGGAAAAAAACAAGTAAATACAATAAATAAAGTAAAAAAAAAACAATAATAAAATGTTTAATTCTAGAAAAGGGGCATATATATATATATATATATATATATATATATATATATATATATATATATCTCATCTCATTAGCCGTACCGCTTATCCTCAGTGGGGTCGCGGGAGGCTGGAGCCCATCCCAGCAATCATCGGGCAGTGGGCAGGGGACACCATATATAGTAAAGTATATACACTGTATATATAGTATAGTATATACACTGTATATATACTGTATATATATATATATATATATATATATATATATATTCTGCGATTGGCTGGCAACCAGTTCAGGGTGTCCCCTGCCCGATGATTGCTGGGATGGGCTCCAGCACCCCCGCGACCCTACTGAGGATAAGCGGTGCAGCTGATGAGATGAGATATATATATATATATATATATATATATACATATATATATATATATATATATATATATATATATATAGTGTATATACTATACTATTTATATGTATAATATAATATATATATGTATTATATTTAGTTACTCTATATAACACGCTACAGTGGGCATTTGCACGTCACACTGGGTATTTGTATATTGTATTCTTTTGGCTTTATTATTGTACTGTTCTCAGCTCAGGGATGCTGCTGGAAATGTGAATTTCCCTTCGGGGATGAATAAAGTATCTATCTATCTATCTATCTATCTATCTATCTATCTATCTATCTATCTATCTATCTATCTATCTATCTATCTATCTATCTATCTATCTATCTATCTATCTATCTATCTATCTATCTATCTATCTATCTATCTATCTATCTATCTATCTATCTATCTATCTATCTATCTATCTATCTATATATATATCACAAAACCAGAACAGACCAGTGGACCTCAGAGCATTAGTTTTAGTTCTTTTATTAAGTAAGCGTTCAGGGCTTGCTGGAGACGTGATGGCCGTCAGACGTCAGCAGCGGCGCCGGGGAGATAGCTTCTGATCGAGTGGGCAATCGGAGTGCGGAAATCAGGCAGGTCGTGTTTACGGGGGCTGGAGAGGAGATCGAAGCGTGGGACGGAAACAGGTCGGATCGGAGGCAGGCAGAAACGGGTAAGCAGAGTTCTTAAATGAACGGGATATCAGGAGAAACACACAGTTACAAATGTACACTCTGACACTGGTCTCTGGACGCAGCGCGCTTAAGAGAGAAGTGCCAGCCAATCAGAAGGCGCCCACCCAGGCGCCACATGATTGCTCCAGGTGATCTGAGTTAGTAATCATGACAATATAGTGTATATACTATTCTATATATATGTATAATATATATGTATTATATATATATATATATATATATATATATATATATATATATATATATATATATATATATATATATATATACATACATATATATATATATATATAAGCCGCTACTTTTTTCCCAAATGTTCAACCCTGCGGCTTATTCAGTGATGTGGCCAATTTATGCCAGCGGCGCTCGAGTACAAAAGGTAAGATTTTGACCGGTGGAATATATGCGCAGAGGAAGACTGCAACTTCTTAGCTTGTGCACAAATTAAATTAGCGTAGAAATATCCTCACCATGCAAATTGCAAAAAGAAAAGCAGCTTTCAAGCTAAATGCAATTGAGCAGTCCGATAAAGAAGGAAACAGAGCTACTGCACTTAAACTTTACTTTGTTGCTAGCGTGTTTTTGAATAAGGGAGCGTGAGACGACGTCTATATGACATAGTATCTTTCCCATACTGGGGAAGACGACTTTGATGACGCCAGTTATAAGGAGGAAGATGAGGACGGTTTACCGTGATTACTACAAGTACGGTATGATTTTTTAACAGAGCCGTTTACCGTGTTGCGAGCGTGTTGCTAGTAGCGTTTTGCTACCCTTCACAGGCACGGCTTGGGATGAAATTTATAATATTATTATTAAAAATCTCTCTCTGTGTACCGTCTTTCTTTGTAAATATGTGTAACCATGTATAATATGTATTTGCAACTGTATATTTTTGTAATGTATTTTTTTAGAGACTTATTCTGATATGTTTTCAACGGGCGAAAACAACGGGGGCTGACGGGAAGTGGGGTAAAGGTGAGACGTGTTTGTGGACGCAGCGGACAATAGTGGATATATATTTTTCCCACCCTTACCTTTGGAAATATAATTTTTTTTTTCCTTGGATTATTTTCAACGGGACCCGGACTCTGCAGGTCTGCATCAAACCTTAAGTACCGGTATCATTTTCCGTTCATTTTGCCGGCTGTGATTTTTGGACTGTGTAGAATATATTCAGTTACAATCGCAGGACTCAAAGTCAGGTTTGGGTTAAATTTGTGATTGTGTTACATGTTTTAATGTGGGCGCATGCGGCTTATATACAGGTGCGCCTTGTGTAAGTACAAAAGCGGTTATCCTCTTAAAATATGGTGGGTGCGGTTTATAATCAGGTGCGCGCTATAGTCCGGAATTTACAGTGTATATTTATATATATATTTATTTATATATATAAAATGTTTGTGTGAGTTTTTGATGTCCAATTCAAGCACCAGTTATGAATTTCAGAGCTTAAGAGTTTTTTTCCCCTGCGTATGTCTGTGTTTGAATGAACTCCAATGTTGGCTTGGACCATTTGCATGCATTTCAAACAGTGAGCTGACGGCTCTCATGGTTTGTAAATTTGACCGGTTCTATTTCATTGTGTGTGTGTTGCAGGCTAGGTGTGGTTAACATAAAACAGATCAGTAAGCTCTGAAGAGGATAGTTTCTGAAGCTGTGCCTGAAAGGGGCATTCCAGTGACTGAGTAAGTTTTGAATCACATTTTATATATATATATATGTATATATATATATATATATATATATATATATATATATATATATATATATATATATATATATATATATATGTATATGCATATGTATATATATATATATATATATATATATATATATATATATATGTGTGTGTGTGTGTGTGTGTGTGTGTGTATGTATGTATATATATGTGTATATATATATTTATATATATATATATATATATATATATATATATATGTGTGTATGTGTGTGTGTGTATGTATGTATATGTGTATATATATATACATATATATATATATATATATATATATATGTGTATGTATATGTATATTATATGTATATATATATATATATGTATGTATGTATATGTATATATATTATATGTATATATATATATGTATATGTATACATATATGTATGTATATATATATATATGTATGTATATATATATATATATATATATATATATATATATATATGTATATGTGTGTATATATATATATATATATATATATATATATATATATATATATATATATATATATATATATATATATATGTATATTTGTATATAAACTAGGTCATGGCGCTCCAAAACACTTTCTCAAGAGCTCTGACAAAAGCATGACAAACTATTCATTTTCATTATTGATGTACTCTTAAGATGTTTACAATATTTTTTTTTTATCATACTCAATGTTTATTATGTCTTCGTGGTATGAAAAACACGCACAAAAAGTAGTTTTTTTTCCTGTTATGGACAATTAATCAACTTTTTATTTAGTGTAAAAAATGTATTCAATGTATGAGCAAGTATATTCGTCACCTGGCGTTTGAAACGATTGGATATAAGCTAAATGTAGTGTGACGATGAGCTTCCTGCTCTGATTTTTGTACAGGTTTGGATAACCACCATGGCTTTTCCACGGTCTGATGACCTGTGATGACCTCCTACCTCTGACCTTTAACTCTATTCTCCCCAATCACTGGAAGAAAACGAAAATTAACTCACACTGCGCATGAGCTGCACTGGGGTGAGTGAACACAAACGCATACCCAAAGAAATGTGACACATTTGGAACAATGAATATTTTTGGGAGAATTATGCAGATCACATTAAGATAAGAAATAGCATCTCATCTCATCTCATTAGCTACACCGCTTATCCTCAGTAGGGTCGCGGGGGTGCAGGAGCCCATCCCAGCAATCATCGGGCAGTGGGCAGGGGACACCCTGAACTGGTTGCCAGCCAATCGCAGGGCACAGGGGGACAGACAACTCACTCGCTCATTCACACCTAGGGACAATTTGGACCGGCCAATTCACCTGAAATGCATGTTTTTAGAATGTGGAAGGAAACCGGAGTGCCCGGAGGAAACCCACGCAAGCACGGGGAGAACATACAAACTCCGCACAGGAAGTCTGGAGCTGGATTTGAACCCACGCAGGAGGTTCCCAAGACATGAACTGTGCCGCACATGCGCTAACCACTGCGCCGCCGTGCTGCCCAAAAATAGCATTATATTATAATGCAACGTGGTATTAATATTTAATTTAAATGTATTTCTAAATATGTATCAATATTGTTCTGAATTATTGCTCTTCTCTTCAACATTAATTGTAATTTTAAAGCTGTCATGAAATAAGAATATTACTTTAAAGCTATTAGGGAACTGTAGACGTAAACGTAATGTATTTTCTTTGTGCTATGTAAGTAAGTGTGATGCATGAGGCTCATGTGTTTTCTTATCAAAATACATTTTATAAGTTATTTATTCCTCTAAAAAACAAAGAAAATGCAAATTGTGCACTTTGATGTTTAATGTGCAGCACAGTACTGTGTATTTAATTTTATTTTTTTGATATAGATTATTTAAATAGGTCTACATAAAATACACACTGTAATAAAAATAGGGTAATATACAAATGTGGGGGTGGGGTTTAATGTAGGCTTTTACTCCCCCGGGTGGAGTTAAAGAGCCTCATGGCATGAGGAAGAAATGATCTCCTCAGTCTGTCCGTGGAACAACACTGTGACAGCAGTCTGTCACTGAAGCTGCTCTTCCGTTTGGAAATGATGCTGTGTAGTGGATGTGATGAATTGTCCATGATTGACCGCAGCTTTTTTCAGTGCCCGTCTCTCAGCTACAACTATTTGCATCTAATAAAACTTGTTAAAAATGTATTCCTAAACAAGAAAAACGTTTGTGCAGCTTTGCTCATTAGGTAACCTTTCTATTTTTGCAAATATGAAAGGAGCATGGAATGTTTTTTCAAACCAACTTTACCAACTGTTCATGGACGTCAAGCCCTAAAACCGAAGTAAGCTTCTTTTTATCGCAGCTTTCTTTGCAACATATAGCAAAACAAAGGAGAAGGACCCAATGAGATTTCCTGGGCTCAAGGCACCTCCATAAGTTAGTTGGAGGTCCGCGTCTTTGGTACAGCGAATAAGCTAAATGTTGACTTTTTAAATAAAGTCATTAAATAGCAATGCTCCATTTCAAAAGCATGGAAAATTGTACTATCATTGGAAGGGTGGCCAGACTAAAGCCACCAGATTGCTCAAATAGTTTTTTGTTTTTCAGTCCACTGTTTTAAAATATGAACCCGAAGACACAATTGATTATTTCCTTTTAAGGTGGACTTCCAAATGCCTACCTCACGCCTAAAGAGCAAGTCACCTCAACCAAAGCCCTGAGCAGCAGCCATCATGACATCAAGCATAGGGTATGTTGCTAAATACATAATGTTGTGTGATACTGGGTTATCTATTACATGATGCAAAACATTGCAATGCGTGTTTATATGTATGAAAAGCAATGCGGTAAAATTTGTTTCTGTTTGTTTAATTACTTTCTTGTTTGCCAGGTCGAATGCAGCATATGGCTTGCTTATGCACATTTTTACCCAACACTTATATGGGAGAGATTTGACTCAAAAACAAATATATTCACATTTTACTCAAGATCTGAAAATCATATCTTGATATATGCCCACGCATGATTAAAAATCGCATATGTAAATAGCAGATATATTAGTGGTTCTGCAAAGTACATGATTCACACCAGATTTTTTATTGGGGTGATATAATTGGTTGCAGGTTTAAAGGCTTTATTCCTTCTATTTTATAAGAAAATAGAAATTTAGAACATTGCAATAAGGATCTCTCAATTTGTTTCAAAATGATCAGTCCTTTTTTGACATGGTACAAGGATTAGTGATATCAGCACGTTATGTAATCTTTGACCACTTTGGTACTTTTGCTACTTTTAATTAATTGTGTTTGAAAGGGACGAAGTGTATTAAAATAATCATTTTTTATAACTTGCGTTGTACTCAAGAAATTATGGTGGTGTCTGACATCTGCATTTAATTCTGTGTGGCTCATGAAAGTTTTCCTGCTTTGGATTGAGTCTCAGGAGGAATTGCACCCTTTTTTACTTGTCAAAACTAAAACTAAAAGCTGTCAAATTGATTTTGGTCATAGGAGAGGAAGCAGGAAAGCCCAAGACAGCACGTTGGTTTTACAAATGCTCTGCTAACCTCCTTGGCAAGCACAACGCATTCCTGCGATCTTTCGCCGTCTGCCTCACTTTCTATGACCCAAATATAAACCAGCCGCTGGCATGTAGGACTTCTCATTAGCCAACATCCTCCATTAGCTATTATTACCAATGCATATCTGCTTTCAAGCCCACCCACATTGTGTATTTGCAGGAAAGCCAAAGTACAATAATACCCATGAGAGTAAGAGAAAATGTTTTTATCCTAACACAGGGATGATTGTAGCATCTTTGATGGGTTGATGGAAGAAGATGAAAAGGACAAAGCAAAACGGTAAATTGACTACTTCGTACACCAAAAAGGTTTCCTACAAAGTCATAACTCTTGGTTAACTATCACTGCCTTTGAAATGTAGAGTGTCCCGTAACAAATCTGAGAAGAAAAGGAGAGACCAGTTCAATGTCCTTATCAAGGAACTTGGCACTATGTTGCCTGGCAACACCAGAAAGATGGACAAGTCCACCATACTGCAGAAAAGTATTGACTTCCTGTGCAAACACAAAGGTCAGGTCACTTCACTTCCTGTTTCTGTGCCGCTTGTACAAATTGTTCCTTAATTTGTGTTTATCGCTGTTTATTTTCTTTGATCCAGATCTTATGTAATTACAGTAGAAGCTCACTGATCTCGCTGAGTTATTTTCCCTTTTTTTCTGGTTCTAAAGTTATTGTACTTTAACTTTCAAACATTATACACATAGCCATATCTGTAGGTGACATTGAAACCTAGTGTTCTGTCGTGTTTTCTTTTTTGAGCTTACTGCTATACATTTTCCATAACAAAAAATGTTGTTTTCCGTATTAGAAATTGCAGCCCAGTCTGAGTCTAGTGAGATCAGACAGGATTGGAAGCCGCCATTTCTTAGCAATGAGGAGTTCACCCAGCTCATGTTGGAGGTCAGATATCTAAATTCTATTCCAACTTCCAAGTACATTTAACCTGTAAACATGATAAAACTATACTATAACATCTGTAGATTAGTAATGAAGATTGTCTTATTTTCTCTCTTTGACAATATCAGGCACTGGATGGATTTTTCATAGCAATAATGACCGATGGGAATATCCTTTATGTGTCAGAAAGTGTCACTTCATTACTGGAACACCTTCCTGTGAGTAAAGTCTTTGAATTAGTTTTTTAAAATTTTAATTAGAATTTTAGTTTTACACTTATGCAGTAACTAGACTGAAAAATCGGCATTTGCATATTTGACCAGACAACAAAGAGCTGTATTGATGTTGCCATAATGTGCAGCATAAAAGCATTTGACCTTTTTGCCTTATTTTTTGTGTCCATCTTTACTTGGCAGGCGGACCTGGTGGACCAGAACTTGTTAAATTTCCTCCCAGTCGGAGAACACTCAGAAGTGTACAAAGCCTTGTCCACACACCCCAACGACCCAGAAAGCCTCACATCAGATTATTTAAAAAGTTAGTATCAAAAATGTTTTTATTTCAGTTCAGATTTCCTTCCATACAACCTAAGGTATTAGTAATATAATAGGTGGTATTCAATTATAAGCGTTTTGTTTTACTTGAAGAACGTTCATTGTATAGTTGTTCTCTGGCATGTGACATGAATCCCTTCCGAAGTCAATATCGCAAAGTGAAAATGCTGTATAAAGAAAAAAAGAACCTACATATGCACAAACACAGCAGAGTTTGGGTTAATGTTTTAGTTTTTGGACATATCAAATGTATAGTGCAGAAAGAATGGTAAAGAAGGTGAAAAAAACATCTTTTTTCACACCCTAAAGTGAAAACGTTGTAAAAAGGGGACACCGCATCCTAAGGCTTTTCGGTTTTGTGGAAAAAGTAACATACAGTATGGTGTGTTAAACGGTAGCATATCCCATATATTAAAAGCCTGTGCACGTTTAATGTCATATACAAGTTAAAGTACTTATCACCTAAATATTAGTATCTATCATATTATTTGAAAATGTAGTTGACAGTAACAAGTTTTACGCCTCCAGGTAAAAACTACATGGAGTTTTGTTGTCATATGCTTCGCGGGTCAATTGACCCAAAAGAACCCCCTATCTACGAATATGTGAGCTTCATTGGAAATTTCAAGTCGCTCAACAACGGTATGTATTATTATTATTTTTTTTTGATAACAGTATTTTTTACTCTATCTGCTCGAAGTAGCTGTTTCAGATGCTTTGAAATTATTAAGATCTTCATATTTGATTCAAATTGAATCGTTTCTCCGGCGCCGTCACGAATGGCAGCCACTCCAGCAGCTCCCGTGTTATTTTCGATTGTTCTCAGTTATTTTCGATTGTTCTCAGCTTAGGGATGCTGCTGGAAAAGTGAATTTCCCTTCGGGGATGAATAAAGTATCTATCTATCTATCTATCTATCTATCTATATTTTATTTCAGTTCCTAACGTGACAAGGAATGGTCTAGCGGGGGTTCTACAGCGCTCTCTACAGCCAGCGTTTGATGACCAAGTGTGCTTTGTAGCTACAGTACGGCTCACTAAACCTCAGTTTATTAAGGTAGCTTCATCAAACCTCACACCAAAAATAGTTAAATACGAACAGACTGCAGTATTTGTAAAAATTCCCATTTTTTGTCTATGCTTGTAGGAGATGTGTACAGTGGAAGAGCCCAATGAAGAATTCACCTCTAGACATAGTTTGGAATGGAAGTTCCTCTTTCTAGACCACAGGTAAGCAAAAGAAAGAAAGAAAGAAATACTGCTGGGGTCATTATCCTTTTAGAAGCTATGAGATATTTTTTTGTTACAGATTGTTATGAAGAGCTACAAGTTCAATATGCATTTCTAAAATGACACCTATTACTATGTTATTATGTCCTTACCAGGTTGTAATTGTTAGAAGGGGGATTAAAAAGGCTCCTTCAACCACTAAAACATCTGCCTTGTATAAGAACACTATGATTTACATATATGAATTATAGGCTGATTTTAAAAATGTTTTTTTAAGAATTTATCATGAATTCAAAAACCCTAATCATGTAATTTATTTCTATTGCCAGTTAGAAAAAAAAATCCTAGAAAACCACAATGACTCATCACTGGTGAGCTATTTTCAGAACCGGTGCCTGGAGGCATTAGTTGGGGACCCCTGATCTACTATATGTTTGTACAAATCTTCACTTTGCAGACATGATTATGTTTTATGAATGCTTTCATTGCTTTTTCTCAGAGCTCCACCAATTATTGGATACCTACCATTTGAGGTTCTGGGAACTTCAGGGTATGACTATTATCACGTGGACGACTTGGAGACACTTGCAAAGTGCCATGAACACTGTAAGCACTCAGTCGGATATTCACTTGAACAACGTTACTGTATATCATTCTATGGAGTTGTTCTCACAACGTTGACCTCTTTTTCTTTACAATGCTCAGTGATGCAGTATGGTAAGGGGAAGTCTTGTTACTACCGTTTCCTGACCAAAGGTCAACAGTGGATATGGCTGCAGACACACTACTATATCACTTATCACCAATGGAACTCTAGGCCAGAGTTTATTGTCTGCACACATACAGTTGTAAGGTATGAGCAAAAAATGGACTTTTTAGGCTTTAAAAATTAAACTATAACAACTAGACATGTTTATGTATTAACTAGTAAAATTATTTCCTCTCTTTCTTAACAAAAACATCCCTGCAGCTATGCAGAAGTGAGGGCAGAACAGAGAAGGGAGCTGGGAATTGAAGAGACCAAGCCAGACGTTATTGTGGATAAGGTAAAATAATGTATAATATACCAGAACAGTTATGACAGAAATATTTATCTACTTAGAATGATTTAAATGCTTGGAATAACCTTTTTAGATACATATAAACTCTGTTTATTATTATTATTATTATTATTATTGATTTTCTTCTTTGTTTAAATAACCCATATCATTCCCTCTTTGTCCTTAAAGCATAGCCAGGACTCAGGTTCAGAGCTGAACACATCTAGCCTCAAGGAGGCATTAGAAAGGTTTGACCGTAGTCGGACACCTTCAACCTCTTCAAGAAGTTCACGCAAGTCATCATCGCATGTATCGGACAACACTTGCACTTGTAAGTGAAATATTACTTTTTGCATCCAAGGTTAGGTATTGAATATGTTAGCAACCAAGATTCCTTTATCAGTTTTCGTTTTTAAGTTAATCAGTGCTTCTGTTTTTGCGTCAACAGCCTCTAAGCTGCACATGGATACAGCCACACCACTACAGTCTCTGGCTTCAACCATGGAAGTGACGTCGCAGCGTCGTTCATCCATAAGCAGCCAGGTGAGCCTAACAGACAGATGTATGAAAGAAATTATAGCGCATAACTAGCCAAATAAGATATTGTTTAATCCGAAAATCAATACAATTCTTTGTACAAATCTGCAGTCCATGAGCTCTCAAACTACTGGCCAAAGTGTTACTCCCAGTATGATCACTAAGCAGCAACAACAGCAGCAGCAGCAACAGCAGCAGCAGCAGCAAGAGCAGCAGCAACAGCAGCAGCAACAGCAGCAGCAACAGCTGCAGCAACAACTGCAGCTGCAGCAGCAGCAACAACAACAACAACAACAACAACAGCAGCAGCCTCAGCAGCAGCAACAACCACAGCTGCAACAGCAACAACAGCAACAGGTGCAGCTACAACAACCACAGCAACTGCAGTCAAACGTGCAGGTAAGTCACTGCTGCCTCATGGCTTTACTAATCTGTTTTCATTGACAACAGTTCCAAAATCAATGTTTTGATTGTTTCTCTTCCCTTCCACTGCAGCCTGTGATGGAGTTCTCTGCACAGGTGAATGCGATGCAGCATTTGAAGGAGCAGCTAGAGCAAAGGACCAGAATGATACAGGCCAACATTCAGCGACAGCAAGAGGAGCTGAGGAACATCCAGGAGCAGCTGCAGAGGGTGCAAGGCCAAGGCATTCAGGTAAAAACAATAGAGAATAACTTGCATTGTGTAGAAGTCTTCTAGAATAGATAAATAAGGGAGTAATCAATTTTGACGGGTTTCACACTATTTTTATTTGACGCAGTAGCTATATATCTGGAAAAGGGAAGCTACAGTTGTGGCTGCGTGTTTCATCTGTTTACACTGAGTTTAAAATAAGGGATTGATTGATTGAAATTGAATTTTCTTCCGCCTGAAGGAAAAAAAACGGCTGGTGAGTAAAAGCCGGTGCTTATCTTGGTCCTGTCCCCGGTCTACCAACAACCTGACAATTGAAACACTTTTTACATTAATCAAATCATGTTTGAATCAACATAGATTATTGATTCAGAAACCGCTGTCCAAATAAAAGAAACTCACCCGGTAGAATTACTACCTGAGATCCAGAAAGTGACACACTTCCCAGATATTGTGTTGATTTCTCACAGAATCAGTCACAGTTAAACAATGGCTATGTATAATTAAAGCTTTTAAGAGTTCCTTCTAAAACTCGTTTTAAGCTGTAACAGCTGGACTGCGGCCAGTAAGTAAGTAGTCTGCGCGAACGGGAAATTTGAGTGCCATCTAAAATTATACAGCCACAACCGGAATGTCTTCTTTACCTTAATTTTGCTGCTGACGTTACTTTTGTGTGGTGAGGGAAGCTGCATCACTAGTCAGGTGATCAAACTGGCTCCATCTCAACCGACACGAGCCTATTTAAATGCAGCACCATTATGAGACCATTAGATAATTACTGGTTTTATTTGCATTAAAATCATACTTATATAAATGTCAGTTGTACACAAAACTAAAATGTAACTAGGAACTATCTCTGCCCAGATTTTACAAAGTTGCAAACTATTTAAATGTATTTATTGACGTAGAACCAGAGGCATCCCAAATGTATTCGTTCTTTTCCAAACCATCATCACACACAATAGTTGAGCATTCCCACAAAATCATGTGTTTCTCATCAATCCGTGAATGTGTGTACACAAATTAAACATTTACTCATTGCAGATGTTGTTGCAGCAGGAGAGTGGAGCGATGAACATGCAGCTCCCCCAGGTGGCGCCGGTCCAGCAGGCCACCCCTTTAAGCAATCAGGTGCCACAAACTGCTATAAACCCTGTACATTCGGGAACGCAGCAGCTCGCCATCCAGCAGCAGGCTCCTACTCCTCAGCAGAGCCTTCAACAGCAGGTGAGGAAAATGCAGGTGCATTCAAAAAAGGTGGAAACTCAAATGCTGAATTGTGAACACTGGCTTGTGGCAATAAAGATTGGTATCCCCATATCAGTGGTTGGGAATATGGCTCTTTTAATGAGTACATCTTACTTCGTTATAAAATAAGGTCAATGGATAATCTTCTCTGCATCTTTCCAATTTAGTAAATTACGAAGCACAAGCAACACAGTACACCCTTGATTCGGCACAGAATATATGAAGCAAAGTCTCAACTACAGTATACAATCAAGGTGTTTTGGAAGCGTTTTTAACAATCTATGTTCACTATTGAGACACTTTACGATGATAACTCACAGAACATACTGTAAAACCCCGAAAACGCTAATGTGTGAGTGGTAGGAATGGGCAGATCTCTGTACACATAGCCGCTCTCTCATGTATTATTTTGTGACATTTTTGCAAAAGAACTTGCACTTTGATATGAAACCATTTTTTTAAATATTGACGGCCAAAATGAGCCTAAACGATCTTAACTTACTGCGGGGGGTGACAAAAGTGGTATATTTGTTGATATGGCCAAACTCTGGCATTATTATTATTTCATAGTCTTTATCAAATTATTAAATGTCACATGGTGAAATAAAATGCCCTGCAGGATTACTTTTTTTCTCAAGAGCAGTTTTAGCAGTTTTGTTGAACTTTGTCTTAAATTAAATGGTGTCGGTCCCCCCAAAATTATGTGTGTATATATATATATATATATATATATATATATATATATATATATATATATATATATATATATATATACATGTGTGTGTGTGTGTGTGTGTGTGTGTGTGTCTGTGTGTGTGTGTGTGTGTGTGTGTGTATGTATGTATGTATGTATATATGTGTATGTATGTATATATGTGTGTGTGTATATATATATATATATATATATATATATATATATATATATATGTGCGTGTGTGTGTGTGTGTGTGTGTAACCGCGGTGTACTTGTGACTTTCTGTTTCAATGAGTCAGGCACCACAAACTGGAAGATTTTCTTGGCCATGCGAGGATCTTTCCTTATTTTGTAGAGCATGCCATTCTGTATGGTGAGTCTGCTCCAATGCTTCAGTAGTTTCATCACACTTGGCGACTCGACAGCTCGCTCACGCTTGGTAGGTCTCTTGTGCCTATGCACAAAGTACATGGTTCTGCTTATTGTGTTGTCCTGTTCTTGAAAACCAACAAGCTGACTCTGTGGGAGTGCCTTTGACTGATCTTCCTTCTGCAGAAGATTGAAGTTAGCACCCGTTCCCATCACTTGACCCAGGCCGCCAGTGGACTGAGAACTGAGGACAGCAGTAACTTCTTCTGATGTCACAGAACCATTCGTGCCTGGTGGAACTGCCCTGTTTACTGACTCAGTACTCTCGTCTACAACAGCGTGACAATTGTTGGATACTCTGAACACCTCTTGCAAAGTACTGTTGTTCACTCCGTTGACTTGGTCCAACAGTGAGTTATAGGGGTCGTTAACAGGGCGATGACCCACACATGACCGTACAAATGGCTCACGGCTCAGAGCGTCGGCTACGATGTTCTTTGGGCCGGGAATGTACTTCAGGTCAAAATTGTATGCAGCTAGCTTCGCTACCCACCGCTGTTCACGCGCATCAAGTCTTGGTTTGGTGAAAATGTATGTCAGCGGGTTATTGTCAGTCCACGTGGTGAAGTGTCTTCCTTTCAACCAATGGCTGAATTTATCACATACTGCCCATTTCAAGGCAAGAAATTCGAGCCGGTGTGCAGGGTAGTTGAGCTGGGAGCGAGAGAGCGTTTTACTTGCAAAGGCGACTGGTCTGGCTACTTTCCCACCAGGTGGCAGCTGTGACAGGACTGCTCCAATCCCATCGAAGGATGCGTCGACAGCCAGAATCAGGGATCAGAATTTTCCGCCCTGCTTTATTCCTGGACCCTGGCTATTTCAGCTGAAAATGAAAATCTCCATTCTGATCCCTGCAGAATAAACGGCGCATCAAAATCTGGGTGGGCCAGAGTGACACCTGTCACAAGGTCGTGCTTCAGTGTTTCAAATGCGTTCTGGCATGCATCGGACCAATCAGCAGGCGTCAGCTTCACTTGACCTTTCCTCACTAGTTTGCGGCCTCTCTTGCGCTTATGCTGGGCCCCAGATTCTGATGTGAGCCTGAACAGAGGTTTTGCCTTTGCAGAACATGCTTCAATGAAGCTTTGGTAATACATCACCATGCCTAGAAAAGATCTGATTTTACTAGGGCACGGCGTCTTACCGTCAGACTCCATAATGTCAGCGACTTGTATGTCATTTATCGCTCTTACTTCCTCAGTCCGAATTCCGTCCTCACTGATGACATGCCCAAGAAATTTCACAGTCCGTCTGAGGTAAAAACACTTTTTGGGTGCAAGCTTGAGTTTGTGTTCCTTGAGGCGAGTAAACACCATCTGCAGGCGTTGGAGTGCATCTTCCTCTGTAGGTGCAAACACCATCAGGTCGTCGAGGTAACATAATAGGCTCATGAAATTCTGATCACCGAATATCGACATCATCATCCTCATAAATCTTGCTGGGCTGTTGCAAAGTCCCTGAGGGAGCCGGTTGTACTCGTGAAGCCCAAAGGTTGATGAGAATGCCGTGTACTTTTTGTCATCAGGGTGCAAGGGGACATTGTAGTAGCCTGACGTCAAGTCCATCGTGGAGAAAAAGGCATTTCCCCCAAGTGCGGCCTAAGCATCAGCTTGATGCGGTAGTGGGTAGGCATCCTTTATAGTTCTCGCATTAAGCCTTCTGAAATCAGTACATACCCTGAGTTCTCCATTCCGCTTCCATATGAGAACAAGCGCAGATGCATAGTCGCTAGTCGACTTCTGAATAATTCCTTTCTCTTCCATCTCGTTCAGAGTCGTCCTCAGTTTTTCATACTGACTTGGTGGTATACGTCTGTAGGGTAGACGGAACGGCTTATCATCAACAAGGTGGATACGATGTACAAACTCTTTGGCCTCTCCACAGTCCATCTTATGGCGAGAAAAGATTGACTCGAATTGTTCGATGATATGAAGGAGCTTTTTTTACACTGCAGCGAAACCTCGCATGACTTCAGGTCAATGTCTTGCAGTCCCAGAGCTTCCAATGTATGCATCATGTCCTCTTCTGACCTGGGTTTCACCTCTTAGCTCTGTACACTCTGCACGTTGCACCTGACCTCCTCTGCACTGGGCAGGTCTTCCGCTGCGATGCAAGGAGACACATCTGCAATTTTTCTGTTTCTTCTCAGCACCACAACTCTGTCCGTAGGATTAAATATTTTAACAGGTACCCATCCATCTCCCTAGAGTGGAGTAACAACTTGTCCGACAAGGACTTGTCTGGGCTTAGCCTTAGATTGGGTTGGCTCAACGACCACTGTGCTGCCCGCTGACATCCCGGCCGACTCAGGTAACTTGCCCCAAATAACGTACTCGGTCCGTGGATCCAGCGTCACGCAACTCTTGATTTTCACTGTCCCTACCTTGTCTGGAATGCAATCACCTCTCCATCTCTCTGTGTTAGTAAGCATTGACAGGAATTGACTGTGGTTATCGGACAGACCGTTGTCAGGAGTGGAAACTAATCTCCAATAGCCGTCAGTGCTTTTCAATTGAGTCAAAATATGTTTGATGGCATTGCTGCCAAGGATCATCTGTTCTGTCTGGCCTGGCACAACCATTACTGGCATTATCATTTGGCATCCGTAAACTGTGACGCGAATGTCGTACATGTCTCTGGGAGAAACTTGGTGTCCACCGCAGCCTACAATGACATAGTTATTGGCCGTGTAACTCATCATATCAGGGAATTGCTGCAGAAGGGTCCTCACTTACTGTACATGCCATCGACCCGCTGTCTAACAGCGCTCTGAAAGTGGGGCCATCTTGCACAAGTACAGGTGTGCAAAACAGTTCGTCAGTCTCCGCTATTCTCTGAAACCCCTGAAAGATCAGCTTCTTTGATGGAGGTATCGTGTTGCTGTATAACTCATAAATTGATTTATTATCTTGCATGTCAGGCATCACATTAGTGGTGGGAGGCATACTCAGTTGATCTGCACTGTTCTCCCCTAAGCGCAGATCAGTCAGTTTCCCTGAGGCAGTGGGACAGCTTTCTTCACTGGACAATCACGTCGAGAATGCCCTGGGGCATGGCAGTGAAAGCAAAGGTTTTTGTCTCGGCAATGAGAGAGAGCACTGTGTTTGACTTTTTTGCAAATGATACATGGCTTGTCAGTGAAACCATTAATTCTGTCTCCAGGTCGCCTGGTTGGAGTTCGCCTTCTCTCTTGAAACTAGTTAGGGGCACTACGTAGCAGAACTTTCTCCAACATACTAATAACGTCTGTTAGAGGGACATACTGTGGGCTCGAAGTCTGAGGTGGCTCGTGCATGAGGGTTTGACTGTGGCTCACCTCAGCTTTGTGTATGACAATTTCCGCCCTATTCGCAGATTGTTGTAGGGAAGCTGCTTTGTAGCTCTTCTCAGCGTGGTATTCATTCAGCACTTCTAGTACTTCACATGCTGACCACTTATCGATGGTTTTGGATCTGAACGTGAGTGCCAGTTCTTTGCAAGGGCAGTTCCTAATAAACATGCGAGTTACCTCAATTTCAGGGTTGTCAAATGTTTTACCCTGCTCTCTCAAGCAGTCAGAGGCAAGATCAGCTGCTCTGTTTAGTCTTAGCCAGTAGTCATAGGGGTCTTCCTGGTCTTTGGGCAAGGTTGAGTAAAAGTCAGCTAAAGGGACAGCAGAGTACTTGGTACAGCTAAAGTGTTTCCTGAGAAGACTATAAATCATGTCAGGACTGGTATAGACGTCTATATTACTGTTTCTAATGCCAAACCTAACTACATCTTTAGCTTTTCCTCTCAAATGCATAATGATTTCCTCTGCCTGCTCTTCAAGCCTCACATTACTCTTCTTAATAAATGTCCGCATTAGATCTTCCCACTCATGTACTTTTATTGAGTCTGAGCCATCCCCAATGAATGACGGTGGTTCCTTAACCTTTCTCTGTATAACCACCTGAACCTGTGATACATCTGACACATGACTAGGCTGACTCAATGTGTTTGCTACATCTTGTGTGGCAGCAGAGCTAGGAGCTATTATATTGTGTGACTGTATGCGTGAGAAAATGCTATCAGCCAATTTATGTCCTATCTCCTGAATAATATTTGTCATTTGATCAGCTACACCCTCAGAAATGTCACTCGTGGGATTTGGCGTAGATGTGGGTCTGACCTGAGGTGAAGGTAGGTTGGCATGTTGGTCAGCTGCATTATAGGTGCTGACACTAGAAACTGCCTCTACTCTATGTGTAGCAACACCTGGGGTAGAACTATCAACAAAGGGAATGGGGGTAACCATGCCCCTGCCCCTGCCAATGTGAATAGGTGTGTCAAATTGTGGAGCTAACACATTGCTCTGGTTAAACATGTTTCAAAGATTAACAGAAAAAAATGTAAATAAGTCAAAATCACAAAATAAATCAGCAGCCTGCGTAACACGTCACTGTATAGCACACTTAGTTATCTGCATCACTGTGACACTGCACGGTAATGAGCTTAACGATAACGCTGTAACTAAAATTTCAAATACTGTGAGCTGATGTGGCAGGTAGGACAGTCCTCGGTTCTGAGAGTTTGATAGAAGTCACGGGTCACGGCACCAATGTAACCGCGGTGTACTTGTTCCACCAAAGATCCACATTCACGCTGGACTGGAT
This sequence comes from Urocampus carinirostris, assembly GCF_059441175.1. Taxonomy (NCBI): domain Eukaryota; kingdom Metazoa; phylum Chordata; class Actinopteri; order Syngnathiformes; family Syngnathidae; genus Urocampus; species Urocampus carinirostris. The sequence goes on along the minus strand of NC_142356.1, from coordinate 39,343,798 downwards.
GATGAGGTTTTTATTACAGTTACTGCAAATGAATGAGTCACAACAATAGCTTTTCTGCTGGCTTTGATCTCTACAAGGGGAATTACATTTTAGTAAAACAGAAACAAAACAAAACAAAATTCAAACAGCTTGACAATATCAATCACATTACTGTGCATGTTGAGAGATTTGTCAGCTGGGGTTATAATGTTTAAAATTAACTTCTTTTGTGGAGCACCAAAAGATGTGTCTTACCAGTAGCAGTTCCCTCTGAAAACTGCCAACAAACCCCACCCCACACCAGCAGATGGCACTGTTGGACTCATCATTGCAGGACACTTACCAAAAACTATACACATATTTCAATAAAACAAAAGCTATTATTACACCCGATATATATATATACATATATATATATACATATATATATATATATATATATATATATAAATAAATAAATTACCTTCATGGCTGTTTGGCTAGGTTCTGTTAGTTGTCAGTGAGAGAATATGGTACTGTGAGCCTCTGGCCATCAACTTTGTCTGATGTGAGGTTTGTCGTCGGAGATTGGAGTATGCAGTGGATCCCAGTATTTAATGTGCATAAATAATAATAAGTAATTTATTTAAAATTAAAGGATAACTTTATTTTATGTGTTTTGCAGTATTTACCGTAAATTCCGGACTATAAGCCGCTACTTTTTTCCCAAATGTCCAGCCCTGCGGTTGATTCAGTGAAGCGGCAAATTTATGTAATTTTTCTAACGGCCACCAGCGGCGCAGGTATCTAAATGGTAAGATTGAGATCAGTTGATTATGTGCGCCGAGAAAGACTGCAATCTCTAAGTTTTAGCGCATGTTTTCTGTAAAGTTATGGTGCGTTCCGATACTGAGAAAGTTGCCCCTGATGGCGATAGTTGTATGAGGGGGATTTTGTGGAGACATATTGTTCTATATTATTTATCAATAATTTGCTTTTGGTCATAATATCGTACTCTACAAAGCCAAGAGGCAGGGATACTTGCTCTCAGCAAGCTGAGTCAAGTCCTAGCCGTGAGCCTTACTGTTACATATGTTAGCTCAAGATGATTTTCCGTGAGTTTTACTTTTCTGGGGCACTTTTTTTTCACAGTTATGTTTGATACATTGCGAGCGTGATCCTACTAGCGTGTTGGTACCTTTCAAAGGCACGGTTTGGGATGAAAGTTGTATTATTATTATTATTAAAGCTTTGAAAACTCTCTCGGTGTACCGTCTTTCTTCGTAAATATGTGTAACCATGTATAGAGGGCTCCGCGCTTTGTGCTAAAAATAGTAACACGGCTTCGTGCCGCCATCTTGGAAGTCTGTCGATTACGAGCAGTGATAGCGAGAGGAGCAAATATTTACTCAGTTTGTCTATTTATTTACTCAACTAGCTTCGTTTGTGTACGGATTTTGTCCATCAACACTATGGAAAACTACGTGGAGAGTTTAGACAAGCAAGCACGCGAGCGGTACGCTGCGAAGTTGCATTTTATTGGAAAATTGGATCCCTACAAAATTAAAAACAAGGACTGGAAGTCTGATCCCGATTTGTTGCTGTGTGTGACTTACATCGAACTTGTTAACTATCTTATTTTCCACCCAAGTCCCTTTTGTGAACTGAAGGATTTTCAAAATTACAAAAGTATGGAAGCCTACGACAGATTTGTGTCTGGTTGGGTTCAGGATGTGTCTGTGCACACAAGCGAAGGTGATGAAAACAAGATTGTGAAAGGGAAAGTTCTACATTCTCAGAGTTTGTCTCAGCCAAGTTTACAACCATGGATCATTGTTGACAAGTCATCATCGATTCTGTGTGCCCATTGCAACTGTGTTGCAGGTTTAGGGGAATGTTGTTCTCATGTTGCTTCCCTTTTGTTCTATGTTGAAGCTGCCACAAGACTGAGGGAGACCACTACTGTGACACAGAAACCTGCCTACTGGCTTCTTCCTAAATCAAAAACGTCTGTTCCATACTCACCACTAATCTTTTAAAAATATTTTTTCAGAAATGTTACTCAAGAAGCAACACCTACAGTATTTAACCTAGCCATACTTGAATGGTGTCGACAGATGTACATGAAGTACACATGTCCCATAACCTTTTTAAAATTTATTTCTACATCATAAATAATTCAATTTACCTGTCAGAAAGTGGTCAGAACAAACACGAACACAGTCAAGCTTTGGCAAATTCGACCGGTTGATAGCTGCCAGCCGTTCACTTTTCTCCTGAGCTTCAATCCCCTGATTGTAAACACACTTCGGAAGTCTAAAGAAGCCCTTCCCACCCTTTTCCCCTCGGCTACAACAGCCAACAATAACGCACTTCAGTTCAGCATTCAACACCATCATCCCACAACATCTGGTAGACAAAATGAGACTCCTGGGTTTCAACACCCCCCTGCGGAACTGGCTGCTGGACTTCCTCTGTGACAGACCCCAATCAGTGCGGATAGGTCAGAACAGTTCAGATGTCATCTACCTCAGCACGGGCTCCCCCCAAGGCTGCGTCCTAAGCCCCTTGCTGTTCACCTTGATGACACACGACTGCGTCCCTAGGTCCGCCACAAACCACATCGTGAAGTATGCTGACGACACAACAGTGGTGGGCCTCATCAGGGATGACAACGACCTGGCCTACAGAGAGGAGGTGGAGCAGTTGGTGGGCTGGTGCAGGGACAACAGCCTGGTCCTGAATGTCGACAAAACTAAAGAGATCATTGTCGACTTTAGGAAAAACCAGCCCAACCATGCCCCACTTTGCATCAACAACAAGGCTGTGGAGGTTGTCAGCAGTATCAAGTTCCTAGGGGTGCACATTACAAACAAACTCACCTGGTCCGTGAACACTGCATCACTGGTTAAGAGGGCACAGCAGCGCCTGTACTTCCTGCGGAGGATGAGGAGAGCCCACCTGCCCCCACCCTCCCTCATTACATTCTACAGGGGCACCATAGAGAGTATCCTGACCAGCTGTATCTCTGTGTGGTGTGGAGGCTGCAGCGCTACCGACTGGGGTAGTGTGAGGAGGGTAACGAGGACAGCAGAGAAAATAATCGGGACTACACTTCCCTCCATTCAGGACATTGGCCAGAAGCACTGCCTATCCCATGCTAAAAACATTACCGGGGACCCCTCTCACCCCCATCATGGACTGTTCACTCTGCTAGCCTCTGGGAAGAGGTACTGCAGTGTGCGGTGCAGGACCACCAGGCTCCGCAATAGTCTAGTCCCCCTGGCCATTAGACTGTTAAATGGTCAATCTAACATATAGTTAACTTAAATCTAAACGGCTGCTAATCTGACTTTTTGCACTACTGGCAGTTTTTTTTTTTTATAGCTTGCCACTCCTTGCACATTGCTCTCTGCACTATTGTAATTACAGCGTTATTGTTACAGTGTTAATGTTACTGTGTACCTGACTTGTTAACCTGACTGCCCATTTTGCACATCTGGTTAGCTACTCTTCTTGCACTATCGGCACTATGGTAAAATACTATACGTAGCCAAAATACAATACAACATTATTTATATCTGTACATTCAAGGAAACTGTGGGGGTCAGATGCATCGACATTTCGTTCTGTATACACGTGTACTAGAATGACAATAAAGTAGATCTGAATCTGAATCTGAATCTGAACTGGTTCGCTGAACAATAACAATGAAGTGAAAAGCTTTGTGGACTTCCAAAATGACCGCCAGCAATGCATTGTGGGTAATCTTAGGACCTCGAAGCACTCTATAATATGTATTTGCAACTGTATATTTTTGTAATGTATTTATTTTAGAGATTTATTCTGTTATGTGTTCTACGGACGAATCAAATATAGGGGCGGCGAAAACGCGGCCTGATGGGAAATGTGGTAAAGCTGAGTTACCGGCAGATCTGTCTGTTGTCGCAGCGGACAATAGCAGATATTTATTTTTCCCACCCTTAACATTGGAAATATACATTTTGTTTCCTTGGATTACTTTCAACGGGACCCCAACTTTAGAAGTCTGCATCATACTTTAATTACGGGTACCATTTGCTATTTGTGATGTGGACTGTGGTTATAAAGTTGTACACTATCGATGATGTTTGATGCTAGGTCCTTAGCTTGGCCTTAGCAAGGCTGTGATGCTAGGTCCTCAGCTTGGCCTAAGGCTTTGATGCTAGGTCCTTAGCTTGGTAGCAAGGCTCAGATACTAGGTCCTTAGCTTGGCCTTAGATACTAGGTCCTTAGCTTGGCCTTTTGATTTTTGCATTCCGGAGATGGAATAAGAGCTTGCTCTGTCCACTCCACGCATCGGCCCGGTATTGCAGTACCTCCGGGAACGGTGCATTCGCAATGATCGCAACAAGGCTATAGGGCTAGGACCTTAGCTTAGCCTTTTGGCTGAGAGTAAGTGTCCCGGCTCCTAGGCTTTGTAGCGTATAATGAACTGACCGAAAACGGATAATGGATAATGAATAACGAAGATAGATCAATAACCCTTAAAAACCCCAAAACCCCATACAAGTGGAACTTACAATGTGTCCCTTTTTGACTTTTGCAAGTTTTACTGTAGGCGCCCGCGGCTTATACATGTGTGTGGCCTGTTTCAAGTACAAAAGTGCCAAATTACTCAAAAAGTTATGGGTGCGGCTTATAGTCTGGTGCGCTCTATAGTCTGGAATTTACGGTAGCTAAATATCCCCGGTAACCACGCGAAGTTTGTATGCTACTACAGCTTTAGCTCCACTTTACTTGAGTATATCACTGCCCCCTCATTAGTATATGACAAAGAACTAAGGTGGTGTTTCGTAATTAAAGTAAAAATAGTAAATTATGGAAAAAATGGGATAGGCAATTAGTGATCCCGTATATCAATTTGATGTAACCAAGACTTGGAACAAATGGAATATACACCTCTCTTTTAATAAATTTGATATACTGGATCACTCATTGCATATCCTCTATATACCATTATCTCTCACAAATCTGAATCTATTTTTATGCATGATTGGACAAGGCTTCTGACTTTCTCATAGATCGCCAACATTTTGCTTCCACCCTTACAAGGTTAGCATCTTTGGACTCCTTGTAGCCATAAGTATAACTCTGCGTATACTAATTGAAACCCTTTTCTCCTGACCTTTGAGATAAGTTTGCATATTCCAGAAGAAATGATATGGCTATGCTATCAGTAATATCGACTTAAGAGACGCTCGCTGTTATTGTTTTGGCCGCTATATTTGCTCCGCTTGTGAGACTTGGATACTGTGGTGGGCTTGGCTTATGCTCGCTGTTAGATGTATGAATTCTATCCTCAAGATGTAGTTAACGATATTTACATTCAAATCACACCACACGGAGAACATTCAATTTAGGGGAAAGCAAGGTTTCGGTTTGAATAAATATTTGTGGGGCAACGCTCCGCAATTAAAATCCATGAGTACTTGAGCAAAGACTTTGTGCATTGCTTGTGACGTCACATGCCCTCTTCTGTGCATGCGGGACACTTGTGGCATTCACTTAGGAAATCACATACAAGTTACAGTTAGTTGCAAATGTGAACAATCCGATTTTACCCCCCAAAAAATCAGAATTGAGCATTAAGCTTTGCAATGTGAACCTAGCCCTCGAGTCAAAAAAGTTTCAGACCCCTGCCCTATAGTATCCCTATGCTACAGCTCATTTGGGTGTGGCTATTTGCATATAGAGAGCCTAAAGTAACCTCTTTTCAAAACAATGTTGATCTTTATCAGCTGAAACAGCATGCTGAAAATCATATGATTTGTTGTTTTCACTGATCACATGAACAAATTGGGACAGCAGGTCTGAAACTCTGTTTTTTATAATCTTTTTTTTGTTTTTAGCATAGTTTGGATATGCAGCATTCGTCGGACAGTAAAAAGAAATCAAAAGCACATGTTTCGCATTTGTATTTCCCCAAATAGAACTAAATAGATTTAATTGCAACACAATCTCTGGCCCTGCATTAAACAATTCAAATGTTGCTGCTGGAAGTCATTTCCGCATTCCGTCGCTTTTGAGCTGTCACTTATAATTGGTTGACCATGTTTCTGAATGTCTACGTGTTGAATTGCAGAAAAATAAATAAGACCCCAAAAAATGGTGAAATACGAAAAAAGAAAAAACATGATATGAATTGTGTTCCCCTTTTGGATTTTGCCCTTTCCAGACCCAACGTCAGTCTCAGCAGGCCCCTCAGGCCCAGCCGCAGACTCAGAACTCTGTGCCAACCCAACTTTACAACACCATGATGATCTCCCAGCCGGGACAACACAACGTTTTGCAAATCACCACCAGTCTGCCGCAGAACAACACGCAACAAGGCACTGCGGTGGCCACCTTTACGCAAGACCGTCAGATCCGGTACGTGTTTTACAATTCAGTCAAGGTGTTGTGGTAGGTTTGTGTTGGAACGAACTGTTCTTATTTTGTTTTCCACCTTAGATTTCCAGCGGGGCAACAGCTGGTGACCAAACTTGTAACTGCTCCGATGGCATGCGGTGCCGTCATGGTTCCCACCTCCATGTTAATGGGCCCGATGGTCACTGCCTACAACCCATTTGGTGGTCAACAAGTAAGGATAAACGTTTTAATGTGATCTGCATTGTGACAGTTTAAAAATTCATCTCTACATTTATCTTTCATCAGCAGGGAGGACAAACACAGACACTGACTCTCCAACCAGCGCAACCTTCCCAGGGTCAGACTGATTCCTCCAACCAGGCGGCTGTAGTGGCGCAAAGCGGCCAGCAGGGGCAGCAGCAGCAACAACAGCAGTTCCTACAGGTACAACCAGATAGCAGCAATTGTTAAAATAAATCAAAAGTGCATGATTTAAATCAGGCCCGAAACCTTTTCTGTACCGTGAACGTTTAATGTCTGCCAATATTCTCGCGGCCCAGCCCAATAATCACATTAGTAATAATAACGATAACAATAATAATTATAATAACAAGCCTATGTATGCTCTCTAATCACTAGACCACTAGGGACCTACGTAGATCAGTGGTCAGCAACATTTTCTGTACCATGAACCGGTTCATTGTTTGACAATATTATTTTGGCCTGGCCCAAGAGCTGCATTTAACATGTCTGTACGTTTTTTAAAATAATAATAAAAAATATAACAGCTATAATGAGCATAAAGTCCATCCATCCATTTTCTGCAGATCTTATCCTCACTCGGGTCGAGGGGAACAATCTTTTGTTGGAATTTTAATATTTCCGCTATCGTTATACCCATAATATTTAAGTCCAATTCTTTTTTAGGGCACTCGTCTTCTCCATAGTAACCCATCTACTCAGCTGATTCTTCAGGCAGCTTTCCCACTTCAGCAACAGGGTACCTTTGCGCAGACGTCTCATCAACAACAGCAACAACAACAGCAGCAGCAACAACTACAATCGCAGCAAAGGCAACAGCAGCAACAATCCCACCACCAGAGGCATCCGCAGCAGCTCAAATCTCAACCCCAGAAACAGCAGAAAGCTCCATCGTCGCACAGGACTGACAGCGTCAGTAGCCAACCGCAGTAAGGTCTGGGAAGCAACACAGCACTTAGTTAAAAAAATGTCCAAGGGCTTGCCATATACATTTGTTTTAGTCATGCGGTTGGAAAACCTTTCTAGCTGAAAGGCGTGATTGCGCAAATCAGCGACTTCATGCTGGATCTCATTAAAGCGCATCACCAGTAACGGCTGGACAGATGAACCCTCAGCTAGCTCCCCGTTTTCCTTATGAGGGGAAGCTAGTGTTTCTGGAATCTGGAAAAAAACCTCACCTCATTGCCACGGTAACAGAAGACAGAGGTGTGTCAAAGTGGACTAACCTTGTACAAATCTCCTGTATGATATTGAGAGAAAAGTGTAAATATCCAATATAGCCTAACAGGAAATGGAAATGTAGTATTTTATATGATTGCATGGAAAGAATAACTGTGTAAGCTTTTATTAGTCACTTTTAAAAGTTTTTACTTTGTTTCAAAGTGTTTCCTGGCGTGTTGACGAAACGCCTCAAATGAACCTGCCTCCATTTCTCACACGTTCTCCCAAAAAATTACAATAGTCCAGTCAGGGGGGGAAAAGGTGATGTGAGGTGGTTTTGTGCAACTCAAGTGTTTTTAAGCACTGTCACAGTGGCCCTTTTACACTGCCTTTTCAAGTCACTTTTTCCCATGAGTCACTTTTATGTATAACAAGCAACGCCGGGGAGGTTGACCAAGTCGACCTTCTGTGTTGTCCATCCCTCGGAAGTAGAAGCAGAGCCGTAACTGACACAGGAATTCTGTAATGCTATTTTATTTGAAAGCAAATTAATGTGGAGCCCCGGGATACAACATAATCTGTTCTGAAGATGTGATCACAGAGTGAAATTGCCGTATAATGGGGGATAGAAACCTACTTATTAGCAAATGCCTCACAAACCCCTGGTACCCCTCATATATACATTATAATCCCGAATTGTTACATTATAGGTACTAATTATGTGTATTATACGTGCATGTGATAGATTTCATTAAAAATTAATATACATGAAGAGGAAAATCAACATTTTATGTACCTTTAGTGTAAAGCAACTTGAGCTGGTACAGTGAAGTTAGTTGGTGGATGCAGACGGAAGGTGGATTAAACTTAAAACTGATTTTAATACCTTCACTTGCGAGGATTGTCACGCCCTTAGAAGATTTCCTTGCTTTTATCACCTCCTTACATTTAATAATGGTCTCAATCACCGATTTTATTCATGGCCATGCAACATAGCTATGGTAGCAATTCGTGTGCCCTGTCTAAATTATTTTGATGATCCCAAGCTTCATTTCCATGGTTGCCATGTTTTTGCTTCTCCGTTTAGCATCACTGCAAGGCTTGGCCCCATAGAGAATAAATACAGTACAAAAAATATTGTATCGTATAATCAACTTGAAAAGTCTTAACGAAGCACACAAGATTCTGAACTGAAAGAGAAAGGCATTGTAGGATGTAGTTCAGCCATTCGCATGATGCCGTGACACAAACCAATAGCAGACCAGCATTTTCTATGACGGTGACCAATAGCAGACCGGCACTTTAGAGATGTAACTTATCATAAGCAGAAACACAGCTAAGTTTGAATTGTTTACGTTTTCCGGCACATTAAATAATTTGTTGTTGGTGGGTGGGGAATATGCCGTAAATAGAGGCTGAAAAAAGATCCTATTCCACACCGTAAATCAAAAAAATGTAATGCGGGATGCTGTATCCCGGGGTCTACTGTATTTTACATATTATGTCATGCATGTTTTTATGGTCACCTATTCTCGGCTCGGTTATGGCTCTGGCAATTTTACAGGCTCTGTGTAAAAGAGGCTTTTGGCACCCAAAAAATTGTATTTCCCTTTAGTTTTTGTTGGAACTCTTTGACACAAGAAAAAAATGATTACAGTCCAACTGAATTGTTTGCAAGATGATCATCACGTGGAAAGAGTTTGTGATTCCAAGTGCCAATGCCCCCTGCCCCCCTTCGTTTTGATTCACAGCAAAGACCCACAGACACAAAAATATATTTTCCAACAAGAGCTAACCCCCGTATCAGTGCTCACGTGCGCTTGTATGTGTGTATATTTGTAGAAGGGATTATTTTTTGAACAGTCAGAGAGCCCTATTCGTAACAAAACAGTATATCCTCGTGAAACTTTAGCACTTAATGTGGTTGTGTACAGTAAATCACTGACCGAGACCTAGTCGCTTTGTCAACCGTGGCATGGCCTCTTTTTGTGTGAGAATCGTGTCTCGTATGCGTGAGTTTCTTTTGTGAGTGTGCGTCTTAACAGTAACTGACTTAGTAAGGGTTTGGAGTTGCCGGGGACGGTACTTGTACTCTCAGGAATGTGGAAAGTTTTTGCTTCTGCCTCAGTCTGGAACCATTCTGGGAAGGGTTAAACTGTGTTGCCGTAAAGAAAGACCAGAGGCTGGAGTTAAAAAGTCACAAGGATAATAATAATAATGATGATGAAAATGATACAGCGCCTTACAAAAGTATTGGCCCTCCAAGATTTTGACATAGTGCCATATTCAAGGCTTTAAACTTGGATAACAACTCAAAATATACAACATGTGAGACACAATTTTAAAAAGATACCAAATGTATTCTACAATATATATTTTCCTAACAAATAACAAATTGAAAGTAAGCGTTGCAAATATATTGGCCCCCTTTGAGTTGATACTTTGTGCAACCTCCTTTTGCTGCAATCTTTCACAGCCACAAGTCTTTTGGGGGCTCTATCTCTTTAAGTTTTGCACATTTTGAGACAGAAATATTTGTCCATCCTTCCTTATTAAACAGCTCAAGTCATTTAAGGTTTGGTGGTGATACTTTGTGCACACCATTTTTCAGATCTTTCCACAAATGCTCTATAGGATGGAGGTCTGGACTCTGGCGTGGTCATGCTAACACCTTTTATCTATGTTGGTTTTAAACCATTTCATTGTAGGTATTGCTCTATGCTTAGGGTAGTTATCGAGTTGAAAGGTGAATCTGCCCCATTCTCAGGTCTCTTGCAGACTCCACAAGATTTTCTGCCAGAATTGCCATTTATTTTGCTTAATCTATCTTCTCATGAACAATCTTCCCAGTCACTGCTGAAGAAAAGCAATGATGTTGCATGAAGCTGCCACCACCATGTTTGACAGTGGAGATGGTGTTTGCAGCAAGATGTGCATTATTGCACCAAATGTAAAGCTTTGCATTTAGCCGAGAAGTTCAAATTGGGTCTCATCTAAACAGTGCACCTTGTTCCACGTGTTATTTGTGTTTACCAAATGGCTTTGGGGAAATGCCAAATGGGGCTTTTTCATTGTATTCTTTCCGAAAGGGGCCTTCTTATTGCCACTGTTCTATAACAGGCGGATTTTAGCAAAGTACGACCAATAGTTGTCTTATGCGAAATTGTTGTATCCCATACCTTCTTTGAACTTTTCATCAACTGTGTCCCGACCTGCCTGGGTCATTCTTTGGTCTTCATAATGCTTTCTGTTCTCCAGTGACTGCTTCTTCTGAGCCCACTATGGAGCAGGTGCATTATATTGAGACTTCATGGGACACAGATGTGATCTGTTTATCATTGTTAGTTATTTAGGTTGATATTGGATCATTCAAAAGTCATCAGGGAGTTGGCTGACCTGAGAGAACAAGGGTCCAAAATTTATACAACGCCTACCTTTAAGTTTTTTTTTTCCCGTAAATATAATATAAAATGTTGAAATAATTTGGTGTCTCACATGTTGTTGATTCTTAGAAAATATTATCAGTTATTTAGCTTTAAGTTTGAATCCCGAAATGTGGCAATATAACAAAAAGGGGAGGACACTAGCAACACTTTTGCCAGGCTCTGTATAATATACTTTCTTCAATCCTCATTTGGACCTGCAAACCTCAACATAGGGCGCTTGTCTCCTGTATTTTGCGGTTTAACCCTTCTCTTCCTCATTGGGCCTCAGACAATAATCATGCAGTTCACTACAAATATTCCTCAGTTCTCACACAGCAGTAAAAAAATGCAGGACCAGGTCAATGGGGACCTCATCACTACACTAACCAGTAAGCCATATCAAACGCAAAAGCCTCTGTCTGGAGGAAGTGTTGACGATTGGTGAAGGGGTGTGTGTTTTTTCTTCCGAAATTTGTTACAATGTAACCTTCAAAGTTGAACCTGTTTCCTTGTTGTCCTAATTTTAAAATATTGTTTCCCCTTTAAAAACTTAAACTGTGGCCACCACAACACATTTAACTATTTTTGGAAAGTCTTAAAGGGACAGCGTGTATTGTTTGACCCATAGATGTCGCTGTATTTTATTGTGAAACTGAAAACGAGTGCTAAAAAGCACAAGGTAAAATAGAAAAGTACAGGGACTCAAAGTGACCGAAAATCACCGTTTTTGACAAGCCTTTCGTTTTTGGATAGCAGCAAACTAGCGATATATATATAAAACGCATCCCAATCTTTTTTTTTTTAACTAAAAACTGGTATGACATGGACAGCACGGCGGCGCAGTGGTTAGCGCGTGTGCGGCACAGTTCTAAGGTCTTGGGAACCACTTGAGTGGGTTCAAATCCAGCTACCGGACTTCCTGTGCGGAGTTTGTATGTTCTCACCGTGCTTCCGTGGGTTTCCTCTGGGCACTCCGGTTTCCTCCCACATTCTAAAGACATGCATTTCAGGTGGATTGGCTGGTCCAAATTGTCCCTAGGTGTGAACGAGCGAGCGAGTTGTCTGTCCCTGTGTGCCCTGCGATTGGCTGGCAACCAGTTCAGGGTGTCCCCTGCCCACTGCCTGATGATTGCTGGGATGGGCTCCAGCACCCCCGCGACCCTACTGAGGATAAGCAGTGCAGCTAATGAGATGAGATGAGATAACATCTTATTTTTCTTTCACTCAGCTCAAATCTTGCACTGT